>NC_081184.1:98757858-99057858 GCF_029867415.1 Vicia villosa | reverse complement strand
TTTGATCATTGCGTCCTTAATTATTTCTTTTCTTATGATGTCAATATATATGTTGGTGTATTTTTTAGTCACCTGACAATAAAAAGCTCAAAAATCATGCAGATGGGGCTCATGAAGAAACATCCGTCGATCATACCATTCATGGTATACATTACGAACGAGGAGAAGCACTTGGAAAGATTTGCCGTGCGTGCGAAGTATATGACACTGGACCCAGCTAAAAACAAGTATGTGAAGTATATCCGAAACATCAGAACAATCCAGGATTATCTCTGTAAGCGTGCTGAAAAGCATTTAGTTCCCAAAATAAACAATACAAATGTTGACAAGAGTGTTGCAGCCATTCACGCAACTGTCTTCAGCTGTCTTCGGAGGCGTGCAGTTGGGGATCAACTATACGATCCTGTTAGAAATACCGTAACAGTTGTTGATGAGGAATACAGAAATCAATGTGCAGCCAATTCTTTGAGCTCAAAAGGAATGTTTCAATTGATTCAGAGAAAAGGCTCTTCAAGAGATCTGATGGCTTTAGTTAATACAGATGGGTCTGTGGCAAAGGCTTGGCCTGTTAATTCAGTCGATAGTAATGGGAAGCCCGTATGGGGTCCAGGACCAGAGAATGGAATGGGACATCCAATGTATGGTCCCTTACGAATCGGTAAGGCAGAGCCAGTAAATCTTCAATTTGGTTTTTATGGAATCAGTGCTTGGCCTAGCGATGGTGGCACTAGTCATGCAGGAAGTGTTGATGATTCAAGAGCTGATGGGACTGATACTGGTAGTAGATATCCATCCTCTAGCTGTAGCTCACCTAGGATGTCAGATTGCCCAGCCAAGGAGGTAAATTTGAACATTTTTGTATATTCTTCTGTCTTCAACATGTGTTCCAGCTTAAGGAAGACATCTCCATTAATCTGTCTTTTGTTGATTTTCTTTTTCTTGTTTGTTTAGCTTAAGGAAGACTACTCGGTGCATGGTAGCGATGAAGAGAATGACGACCAGCCAGATGCGGGCAGTGACGAGGATTTCAGTGACGACAGTGATGGTGACAAGAACGTTGATGAGGTAGTTTTATGGTTTTATGTTGGTGAAATGGTTTACCTATCTGAAATAACTACTTATATGTGATGAAATAACTACATATATGTGATGTGATGAAATTTGTCCAATAAGAGTTTCAACTTCAACGTTTGGGTTTGCTTTGCTATATAGCCCTTGCTAAATAGAAGTAATTCAATGTAACCAAAAGTACTAGAGTCGTGTCACCACAAGTATCAGTGTCGTGTCAGTGTCAGACCCCAGACATACCTTAAACTAATTTCTGTGTCATTTATTATTTCTTTGCAGGTTGGATCTGTTGATGAGGAATCAACAAAGTCCGATGAAGAGTACGACGATCTTGCAATGCAAGATGTATTGGAAAATGGTTATTGGTCAGATGATGATTATGAGTTTACGAGTAAACTTGCTGACGCGGAGCTTGCAATTAAAATCCATGGGAATAAGTACAAGCAAAACATGGCTCATTTTCTCAGAACTAGAAGTGAACCAGTGCCAATAGAAGTGGCATCTCAAGAGCCTCTATTCTCTTATTCTTCTCTGCTTGCTGAAAAAAGTGAGAAGAAATTCTCATCAAATGGTAAAGCCAAATTAAGAAAACGTTCTCTTAGTATTCCTGCAATAAAACATAGGTCAGCTATCAATGATCCAATCCTCTCAGGAACTCCTCAAAGGTAGTAGGGCATTACAAACTGCATTTGTTGTATTGTGTTTTTGGTAGCTTTTGTAAATATTAAGGTGGCCAGTTTTTTATTTCTTTTAGGTTAGATTTTTGTAGCAACTCTTTAAGTTATCGTTTTAGCATTAATATGAATAATATCCAAAAAAGTATATCTTAGTTACATTGGTTTCCTTTTTGGTTTTGGGTTGTTCTTCAAGCTCAGTGACAATTAATTACTTAAATTATGGGAAAGAAATAGTTGGCATTTTACATTAAACTTAAAAAAATGTTTAGACTAGATTGGCAAAATAAGCCTATACCGTAAAATACCAACCTCGCTAAAAGAAAAATGTTGTTCAGTTGCCCACTTCTAGTTAACTTGTGAAAGAGAAACTGAATATGATTATTACAAAACATATTCTTAGAGAGGAGTAAAGAACTCTAACTATGACCAAGTACATACAATTAAAGATATATAAGAGAATCATATATTCGAGTTGCTTCTTTTTTATTTCTAAAATTAAATGAAAGATTTATATGAAAATGGGCACATGTAGGAGATTAATGAGGCTCATTTATTAAAATATTTAGAAGGTTCATTTATATTGTGCTGTAATTTAGTTTTAAAAGTTAAAAGTGAGTTATAAAGTGGTTAGGCACTTATAACTACTTTTACATGTTGTCACTATTAGTTTTATACGAGGATACTATTAATTGGAAGGAAATTTCTTTATCCACCCCATGTTTTCTTGGTGATCCCAGGTGAAAACCCCAAAATATTCCCTATTTTGGAAATATATTTTCGAAATGCAAAAAAAAAACTGTTTTCGGAGATGCATCTCCGAAAACGCTTTTTTTTTTCAAAATTTATCTTATTTCGGAAATGCATTTCCGAAAACAGGATTTCGAAAGTGCATTTTTGAAATACTGCGCGTTTTGCAGATTAAGCAAAACAGCCCCTCCCCCAATTCATTTACCCTAAATCATTTTCAAAATCAACCTCAAAGAGATTTTTTGCAAAATCAAGTTTCAAGGCTACATCAAATGCTGTTTCTACTTGCTCCACTACATTCAAAAGTTACTCAATCACTTCAATTTGTAAGTTTCATAATCCTTAGATCCATAATTTAAATGCATGTAAGGGTTGTTAGAAATTACAAAAATGATATAGGGGTAGGTTGTTAGTAGTATTTAGGTTGTTTAGAAGCATTATAACATGTTAGAACTTTGGATTTTGGGGTTTGCCATGGAAGTTGCAGAATTTGGCTTCGCAGGGGTGTTTCGGAAGTTTATTTCCGAAAACACCTCCTCCACCAGTTTCGAAAATGAATTTCCGAAGTGTGTCCATAATTGATTTTTTTTATTTTTTCAATTGTTTCGCATTCTTATGGATTTCAATTGTTTCAGGAATATGGCAGGCAACCCAGCACGCATCAGACAGGGGAGAGAGACCCAGACAACGTCTGCTAGATGCGAGTGGGCGGCGCAGCTGGCATCGATGCAAGGACGGGGTCGTGTGTGAGTACCCGTGCAGATGGACGAGGGTACTTCCTCATCTGGATCGAGGAGTCGTCTGGCTCGGGTCTGTTCTTCCCGCCAGCAGGAGGTACGAGAGGAGGAGGAGGAGGCAGTTAGATACTAGGAGGCAGAGGAGGTGCCAGATGTTGACGCTCCGCATGGGGATAAGGAGGAAGAGGAGGAGGGCTACCCGGGAGGGCCCATTGACACGTCCTTGCTGATTTCCTACCACGAGCACGTCGCTCGACGTGTCTGGGGGGAGAGGTGTTTTTTATAATTTGTCCGACTTTATTATTTAACCGTTTTTTATTTAGCTTTTTATTCCACATTTTCTTAACGGTCTAATTAACAGTGTTTTTTTTTGTCTTTTTTGTAACAGGAGAGACAGACTTTAAAAATGGTGAACCATGCCCGGAAGATTTTCGGTCTCTTTAAACTAGAGGCGCAGTGGTTTAACGACGCGGGTGACAGCTTCAGGGCTAGGTGGGCTGTGCATGACGGGGTATACCACTATCAGCCACGGCATGCAGGGGGCCTTTGTGGAGCGGTGGCACAGGGAGACGTCTTCTTTCCACTTACCGATTAGGGAGATGACGATCACCTTGCACGATGTGCAGTGTCTTCTCCACTTGCCGATTAGGGGGATGCTGCTGGACCATTCCCGGATTTAGAGGGTCGATGCCATCGAGTGGATGACGATCTATCTGGGTATGGAGCCAGATATGGCTGACTTTGAGTGTCAGACGGCAAATGGGCCTCATATCCGGTTCTCCACATTGAGCGCTTATTACGAGCACCACTTGGTGGCGGTGGCCGAATCCGAGGATGCGGAGAACGGCCTATTTATGGAGTATCATCGTGCCTGCGCTCTCCGGTGCTGGTTCATGTTTTTGGTAGGCACTGCACTCTTTGTGGACAAGAGTGCAAGATACGTCGACGTGACCTACCTCCGCTACTTCATGGACTTGACTACCGTTCACTTGTGGAACTGGGGGTCAGCTTTTCTGGTATACCTATACCAGAAGTTGAATGAGACCTCCAACTGGAGGACCAGGCAGTTGACCGGATCCTGCACACTCCTGACGGTACGTTTCACTTTAATTGTTTCACATTTATTTCTGGTTCGTATTTATTTTTAATACATTATCGTGTTTGTGTTTCAGGGCTGGATCATCTCCTACTTCCCCCGCATCCACGGCTTCCACATTGATCCTGCGTACGAGGACACCATGTCCAGGGCCGCCCGATACGTTCTCCAGAGGGGGAACAATGCAGTGGGACCATATCGTGGGTACCTCGACCGCACAATGCACGATGACATCAGTTGGAAGCCATTCAGCGACTACACTGCTGTTGTTGCCTTTGACAGCATCTCGTTATATTCTGGCTGGTTGGCATGCGGGACCAACACCATGGTGAGGTATCTCCCTGAGCGGTGCATGCGGCAGTTTGGATTTGTGCAGATGATACCCAGGTCACCTTTTGAGGCTGCTCCCGACACAGTTACCCGAGTGCAGCTCACTGGCATATTTGCAGATTGGGAGCGTCATGTGGTCCCGGAGGAGTATCGTCGCATGCAGGTCATCTAGGACTGGCACAGTGTGGAGGGGTATGTCACATGGTTCTATCGGGTGTCACATCATCTGATGACATCCGACTCTCCCGGCGCTTCTAGGCCAGCATACGAGGAGCTCCTAGAGAACTAGCTGGTCGAGGATGACCATGCCATTGATCTCCTGCCGATCTGCCAGCGAATAGAGATGCTTGGGCGGGACGCATTGGACCGAGGTATCATTGATCAGGGCGGTCCAGAGGCAGTCTCCATGGTGGAGAGGATCGTCGGTGACGCGGGGCGTGCGGCGGCATATAGGAGGCAGAAGAGGTCCCGGGGAGTGAGGGTTAGGCATACCCAGTAGGCAGGGCCGGCCCTGTGCATGTGCAGGAAGTGCTACAGCACAGGGCCTCAAATTTTAGGGGCCCCAAATTTTTAAAAGGTCCAATATTTTTTTCCTAAATATTAATTAAAATAAATAAAATGTTATAATAAAAATTCAATAAATCAAAAAATGCTATAATAAAAACTCAATACATACAAAAATTGAGATAGATCAAAATTCAAAATAATTTTAATTAAATAGATTTTTGATTAATACATAAATGTAATTTTTATGTGTCTTTTTTAATGATTATAGTTGTATTTATATTTTAAATTTGGACCTATTTTCAAAATTAGAACGGGACCTCTGCGTTGATTGGGCCAGCCCTGCCAGTAGGGGTTCGGGTTTATTTTTCTTGTATTCGGATTTTATTTCGCACACTATTACTCGCTTTGTATATATATATTATTTGGATTTTATTTATCATATTAGTATTTTATGTTGACATGTCATTTATTTTATTCGGCGTATTCGTTTAATTAAAAATACCGGACTGTTAAGAAAAACATAAAAAAAAAACACAATTTCTGCATAATTCAGTAGTGCATTTCCGAAACCCCCCAAAATGTGAAAAAAGGTGTTTTCGGAAGTGCATCTCCGAAAACACCCCCCATTTGGTGTTTTCGGAAGTGCACTTCCGAAGTCTGGGAAAATTTAGAAAAAAAAATACTTTGGAGATGTATCTCCGAAGTAGGGGCAAGTTAGGGTTTTCGTTGGGGGTCACCCCCATAGGGAGGTGGATAAAGAAATTTTCTAATTGTAATATTATATATGTGGTTACTATTAATTGTATTTGGTTATAAATTAGAAGTAGAAAAAGCAACCGAGTAGATTAATTGAAAAACATACTTTCTTCGCTCTAATTTTATCTATTCTCTTTATGCTTATTGTGTTGTGTGACAAGTTATCTCAACAAATTGGTCTCAAGTAATAGCACAATTAATTGGATGGCTAAAGTAATAGCACAATTAATTAGATGGTTAATATTAGAAGACAAACTAATTCTTTAGAAATCCCAAAAATATTAGTTTGGGGGGTTGTTTGGAATTTAATAGAATGTTCATTATTCAATATTACGATCCTGAATTTCAGAATTTTGTATGGAAGATCTGTCATAAAACTGATCATATATATTAATAGGTAATTCTGTTACAAATTTTATTTTATGGTTTGAAAAGTAGACTCAATTCCCTTCAATCTGAGTACTAATTTTGTATGAAGGGTATTTGTAATGAGGTCAGGACATAAACTTTAAGAGGTTGCAATGTTGAAACCTGCATAATTATCTATACAGGTTTTAGGAAGAAAATTTAAAACTTCATGATTGTATGTATATTTTAAGGCATATATGTATATACATGTCTAGTCCTATATAAACACTATAGTTACATGATTTTAATTAAGGAACGAGTCAAGATTAGATGATAGAAATTGTAGAAAATAGAATTAGGCTTAATTTATGGAATTCCAAGTAAGCTCACAAAGATAAGAGTAACTGATTTAGAATAGTTTAATTAACTAATAATTTATAATTTCCAATTTATCAAAGTAAAGATGTAAGTGTGTGAAGTTATGTTTAATCTATGTTATTGAATGAGTACTGATCTTACTTGGATCAGAACAATCTTCAGTGGCATGCAACACTTGATCTTCTACGGTGGATGAGAAAAAAGGGGGGTGTACCTGCAAGACACTCTGATGTCAAAGTAAGGTTTAGAGTGAAAGAGTGCAAGTATGAAGCTAGATTGAATAGAATAACTGACCCTCTTATGAAAGAGGGTATTTATAGTACCCCCTGCACTAGGCAAAGGTCTCTCATTATAGTGCTGGAAGGAATTAAGCATTATATAATGTGTCGGCGCAAAAAGTACCCGAGCGTGAACACGCTCAAAAACCAATAAATACACCACCAAGGTTTATTTTTAAAAGGGAAAATATTGATAAAAACCGAAGGAACTAAATATGGTCATCGCATCCAATTTTAGGTTCGAGAGTCGATTATGTGTAATAAAGGTGTTAGTACCATACTACATCTGTTTTAAATAACAATTACCTCTAATTAGTTTTACAAAAAGAATAGTATAAATCCTAACGTGTTTGATTTCTCCTAATTATTATGACATATTTGCAAGAAAGGGGAAATGTTTCTTTTATTGGGGTTGCTTAATAAGATGTGAAAATTGCTCCAACGTATTCCCATGTGCGAAGGAGAATTCACATTTATGTAGTTCACGGGTAGAAAAAACTTGTGCGTTAATTGCTTTTAAATAAAAAAGTTTGATCGCGCAGTGGCGGTAAGAAAGTGTTTGTTGATTGAAAATAAAAGGAATTTGCTCGCGATATGGCTAAAAGAATGATGCTTGTTGGTAAAAAATTAAAAAAAACATTTGTTCGTGTTATGGCGAAGAGACATTTGTTGGATTGGTTGTAATTGCTTTTAGGAGGAAGACGGATAATCAAACTAGCAAGATATACAACTTGTGTCCAAACGCTCAGGGTCAGAGAGATATATGTCCAACTGATCCTTTTTAATCCATTTCTGTTTAGAAAATATTTGAGATGAATCGAGTCATGATCCCTTAAGGGAAGGAATGCATTCGAACGAGCAGGCTATACGATTTGCGTCCAAACACTTGGCGTCAAAGGGACATACATCTAACTAATCCATTTTATTACGATAAGGTAACAAACTCAATATTAATTAAAATTTCTTGAAGGTAAGACAAACACTCGAGCAAGCAAGTTATACGAATGGTGTCCAAATGCGTGGAGCTCAAAGGGACATACGTCCAATTGATCCTTTTTCATCCTATTCGGATTGGAAATCACTAATATGTGGGGCTCAAAGGGCTATACGAGTTTGAAATCACTAATACGTCTAACCCTAAAGTTTCTTAAAGGTCGTGGGTAACCGAAAAGAGATGCGAGATAACTACAAATGGATCAAATTTTAAAGTAGTATGATTGAATCAGAAATCGACAACTACACTTAGCGATGAATTCAAAACGATAAGTTTGATTAAATTTTTCAAGGGAACACAAAACTCAGACAAGCAAGCTATATGGCTTGTGTTTGAATGCTTGGGGATCCAAGGGACATATGTCCAAGGGGTCCTTTTTCATCCGATTTTTTTTTTAAAACAAACAAATTGTCACAACTTATGCATTAAAAGTTCAAATGTTAAAAATATGTCATGTCGAATTAACATTTCTTTTTAAAATTAACTTATTAATTTCAATAAAATTTATTTTAATATTTTTTGTGATATTTCTAAATTAAATAATTTAAGAATGAAAAAGACTAAAAAAATAATTAGGCTTATTTTACACCCAATCCAACATATACATGGCTCAAGGGCACGTTAATAATAAAAAGAAAAGATTAAAATAAAAATATAAAATACTAGTTGTGCAAATAGCAACGGACTTAGATCCCTATCTAAGATTTCAAAGCCCATTTGATCTTAAATAATACAAAAACAATAAATACTAAATAAAAGATATTATAATAAATAAATAAAAATTAAAAAAAAAGGAGAAATGCCACATAATTAACACACAACCTCTCTCTCTGCGTGAAAAACAACCCGCCATTTTTTCTCACTTTCTGCAATAAACCACGAGAAATGTTACTCAACAAATCTCAAACAACACGAACGATTTCCCTTCTAATTTTAAAAGAAACAACATATCTCTCTCTCTCTCAACAAACAATAGAAATCAAAATAAAACATGAACAAGGTAAAATTAAGAGGAAGGAAAGATTTACCGCAGAGGAGATTAAGACTTGACGACGAAAAACACAATAACATTTTTGTTGGAGGTAGGTCAGAAGGTTGTTTGGTTGTGATGATAGGGGTCATGCGATGTGTAACACCTTCTAACCCCGCACGTAATTCTCATATAATTTATGAATTAAATCAATTACATTCACCACTCAAGGGTGTCACACTTCGTAGAAAACAATGCAATAACAATCTTGCTCCGTAACACGGGTTACTGATAAGTGCCAAAATGTTGTTATTTTGAGTATATAATTGTGGCACTTATTGATTCTATTCATTCAGTTTTTGTAATAAAATCCCCACTTTTGTGTATATATTCACATTATTTAGTTTTCATATGTTTTATATACCGTTTAATAGTTTTTCCTTTGTTTTTATAGGTATTCATGCTTATTGGAGCCTCGAGGAATAAAGTGTCGAAGGCACGGCTCCGATTGCGCGATTTTGGATCAAATAAGCAAGATTTGTGCAGAGAGGTCCGCTTAGCGGCCTCTCAGCGGGCTTTCCAGTGGCGAACCAATTTTCCTGGCCGCTAAGCGGCAGCTCTGGCCGCTAAGCGGAGCCCTGTTTACTGTTCTAGATATTTTTGTAATACGTGTAGTCCGCTCAGCGAGGTTTGGCCGCTAAGCGGCCGTAGCAGAAATTGTGTTTATATTTTTTCATTTGTAACATTTCTAGGGGATGGTTTTGGAGATTTTTTGGTTCCAACTCCATCATTTTCATTCTTAGATCAAGATTAGCTTAGAAAACAACACCGGGTCATGCACTTGGAAGATCGGAGGTGGATTTCTCATCAACCGGAGCTGACAACCCGCGAGATGTTTGGTGTATCTTCTATATTCTCTGTGTATTTCTTTGTGTTGGGTTTGTTTGTATAGTTACTCGAATCTTATGTATATTTACCGATTATAATATTATATTTAACTTGCTTTATAAATCTGTGTTGATATTGTCCTGGATTTTTGCTCTATGCTGGGGATTTGGGTTGCTTTAGAGATAAACTTCTTGAATCCTTATCTAGGATGATAATCTGTTGGTTCTGAACTCTAAAGATAGATTTAGAGCTAGCATTCACTGTGGGTATCTGTACTTAATGCTTTCGTGTTTGAGCGGCGCGCGAGAGATCGCCGACGCGAGAATACGGATGTTCTCGCGACTTCGCGTTAGAGATAACCTTAGTTGTGAGTTGATCTCATTTGTGCTCCAGAGATGGACGCTTATGTGAGAGATACATGATGACATAGATGAGTATCGTAGGTTGAGTATAACGGGTTGGTAAGTGTATGTTTGTGAAGAGTGAATATATTTACATTCCTGATAAGTTATTTCTCTTCTAAGAATGTGTTTATTCTTTTCCTGTCTATATCTTTGTTTACTTTTTGCTCATTCAATCCCGAGCTCGAAACCATAGAAACTATTGAATGACATCTCTCCATCTCTGTGGACGATAATTCCCGGATCAATATTTCCAAATCTTTTTTGTTGCTTGCCTTATACTGCATTCAACAAAATGGCGCCGTTGCCGGGGATGGTTTTGATTGCATCGCAATAGTTTTCGTGGTTTTTAGCTTTGTATATATCGTATATATTGTATAATTCACTTGTATATATACTTACTTGTACATGTTTACTTGTTTATGTTCACCATATAATTTTACTTGTATATGTTACGTACAAGTATACTTTTGTTGGTGAATGTTGGTGAAACATGTTGATCTCGGATTAGCTCTTTAATTACAAATCATCACTTTTCGACTTGCGTATCCAACATTCACCAACTTTTCTCTTTTTGTATAATAATACATGTATGTGTTCATACTTGTATATACGTGTTTATTTGTGTATATAGTTGTATACTTTCGTTTTTATGTTCGTTTAATCATTGTATATATTTGTACCCGTAACGTTTGTTGAGTGGTTGGTTAGGACACTTTCTTTAGGCTTGTGCGGTGAGACGTCACCATGGCATGACGAGAGGAGGCTACTTTCCAAACACCGAAACAATAAAGGCGTCGAGCTAACGACGTAAAACAAGCGCTTGTTGGGAGGCACCCCAACGGTTGTAAATATTGTTTATATTTCTGTTTATGAGGTATTTAGGTGAAGTGGAGGAAAATTGGAACAGCTATTTCTGTTCTGATTTTTCTGGTTTTTCTGTCATCCGCTAAGCGAGCCTAGCTCCACTAAGCGATGACAGTAAAATTTTGTTTTCCTGCTTTTTACCAGTGGGGTTCCTATTCCACTTGGTTCACTCATTTTTCCCACTCTCACCAAGGCTAATTAGCAGTAGATAATAGTTTTGTTTTTCTAATTCTTTTGTTGGTTGTTTGTACTCAAATTTTGTCGGTAATTCGAAGATTTTTGAGGTGATTTTCCAAAGCTTGAGTGTTTCAACTTGCGGATGTATGGTAGGATATTGTTTTTGAAGTCGTATCATTCAAGGTACTCATTTATCGCTTTCTATAGCATAACATGTTTAGGAAACTTTTCATTTGTACAATTACCATACCATTCATTCTTTTGCATTACTTGCTTGTTGATTGAATCACTTTAGTTCCCAAACCATAACTGTGAGGAAGCTTTCCATTGTTCATATATGCTGGAGGCCACAATCTTTGTTTTAACTGGATTTTATTATGCTTAATCTTTTGTTTATGTTGATTTTATGAAAGCATGAAAAGGATCAAGGCATTTTGTTTCATTTTGAGCACAACCACCATAACCAAATAGTCAATTCACCTTGTGAGTGTGTGATCATTTGTTAACCCTTTTGAGCCTTTTTGTCAATGTCCATGTTGTTTTTGCTAAATGCTTATCTTTGAGTGTTTAGTTCTCATTTTTGCATGGATGGTTGATTTTTTTTGTTTTCTTGAACCCTCAACCATGATTTTTGGTATGAATTTTTACCTTGCCTTAGAAAGTAGGGAGTATTCATATGATGGTGTGGTTGAATTCAATTTGGAGAGAAATGGTTGCTACTTATTTGGTTGTTGCTATGAGGTTGAAAAGAAAAAGAAAAAAAAATGTGAAAAGAAAAGAAAAGAAAAAGAAAGAAAAAAAAATGAAAAAGTTTTGAAAAACAAAAAGAAAAGAGAAGTGAATAATTGTGCTAATAAGTAGTATGTATTGGTTTGAGAAACTTGTGGATAAGGAAGAAGTTTGATCGGAATTGTGTTGTTTGAATCTTTGGTGGATTGATCACTCCCTTAAGTTTAGGCAAGTTTTTGTTTCGATTAGCCTTAGGACTTATCACTTGTTTATTAACCAAGCCACATTACAACCTTGAAAAGCCCTTGTGATTCTTGCTTTTGTATCTTTAATGTGATTTTTGGATGAATGCATAATTTAATCTTTTGTTTGCAAGATTTTTGGATGAGTGTTAAAAGTCTCTCACCTTTGTGTGTTCTTCATCCATTGATGAAATTTTGCTAGGTGTGATTCATGAGATAGCATGTATTGTGTTAGAATGTTTTGTATGCTTTTTGTGCTTAGGATTAGTTTTATTTACATGTTGTCGTTGTAGTATAGTGGTAAGTATTTACTTTGTTTATACATTTTTGTATTGAACCATACATTTATTTTTGGTTTTCAAAACTTGTTGATTCACGATTCTTTGGTTTATTGCTTTTGGTTCTTTGATTTATTTGACATTGTTTGAGGACAAACAAAGTTTTAAGTTGGGGAGAGTTTGATAAGTGCCAAAATGTTGTTATTTTGAGTATATAATTGTGGCACTTATCGATTCTATTCATTCCGTTTTTGTAATAAAATCCCCACTTTTGTGTATATATTCACATTATTTAGTTTTCATATGTTTTATATACCGTTTAATAGTTTTTCCTTTGTTTTTATAGGTATTCATGCTTATTGGAGCCTCGAGGAATAAAGTGTCGAAGGCACGGCTCCGATTGCGCGATTTTGGATCAAATAAGCAAGATTTGTGCAGAGAGGTCCGCTTAGCGGCCTCTCAGCGGGCTTTCTAGTGGCGAACCAATTTTCCTGGCCGCTAAGCGGCAGCTCTGGCCGCTAAGCGGAGCCCTGTTTACTGTTCTAGATATTTTTGTAATACGAGTAGTCCGCTCAGCGAGGTTTGGCCGCTAAGCGGCCGTAGCAGAAATTGTGTTTATATTTCTTCATTTGTAACATTTCTAAGGGATGGTTTTGGAGATTTTTTGGTTCCAACTCCATCATTTTCATTCTTAGATCAAGATTAGCTTAGAAAACAACACCGGGTCATGCACTTGGAAGATCGGAGGTGGATTTCTCATCAACCGGAGCTGACAACCCGCGAGATGTTTGGTGTATCTTCTCTATTCTCTGTGTATTTCTTTGTGTTGGGTTTGTTTGTATAGTTACTCGAATCTTATGTATATTTACCGATTATAATATTATATTTAACTTGCTTTATAAATCTGTGTTGATATTGTCCTGGATTTTTGCTCTATGCTGGGGATTTGGGTTGCTTTAGAGATAAACTTCTTGAATCCTTATCTAGGATGATAATCTGTTGGTTCTGAACTCTAAAGATAGATTTAGAGCTAGCATTCACTGTGGGTATTTGTACTTAATGCTTTCGTGTTTGAGCGGCGCGCGAGAGATCGCCGACGCGAGAATACGGATGTTCTCGCGACTTCGCGTTAGAGATAACCTTAGTTGTGAGTTGATCTCATTTGTGCTCCAGAGATGGACGCTTATGTGAGAGATACATGATGACATAGATGAGTATCGTAGGTTGAGTATAACGGGTTAGTAAGTGTATGTTTGTGAAGAGTGAATATATTTACATTCCTGATAAGTTATTTCTCTTCTAAGAATGTGTTTATTCTTTTCCTGTCTATATCTTTGTTTACTTTTTGCTCATTCAATCCCGAGCTCGAAACCATAGAAACTATTGAATGGCATCTCTCCATCTCTGTGGACGATAATTCCCGGATCAATATTTCCAAATCTTTTTTGTTGCTTGCCCTATACTGCATTCAACAGTTACATCAATAATAATAACAAGTTACAAGTTAGTAATTAGTGGTTAGAGGTTGATTCTCAAAGTTGATGATCAATAATGGTTGAATAATGAACATAGGTCAAAGTATTGAAAACTCATCAGAGGATTGATAGAATCAAAATCTCTACACAACAAGTTTTTAAAGATCCTGAACCAATTGTCAAATAATCAACCATCCTTGAGCTTATAAACATAGGTTTAAGCCACGAATGATCATTTTCCGATATGGGTCAAATTTAACGCTATTTTAAGCAATCGCCGAGTAGGATTGATAGAAGTTACCCTACAACGAGACCGATCAATAACAACTTATGTGTTTAAGAACAAGTTTGAGAAATGATATAAAAGATCATTATCCAAAAATTTGCAACACATGTAAAATAACAAACAAAAAGAAGAAGGGATTAAGATGGAGGGGGGGGGGAATGGATCAAAATAAAACCAAGTGTGTATATGAATTCCTTTTGATTTTTATGGGATTTCATCTTAATGATCCATCAGAAGAATGATAAAACCATAACCTCTACTCAATGGATACCTTAAGACTTACACCCATAAATAAAAAAGAAAACAGATGGAGGGAGAATAACAAATCAAATATCTAAACAATTTTCAAAAGATTTAAAAAAAAAAGGAAATAAGAAGAAAAAAATCAAATCAAATATATAAACATAAAATAAATTCAAACCAACGATCACCATAGGTCAAGAACCATAATAGGATCATTTCCAAAAAAAAATCAGAATTTTATAATACTCAAAAACAATTTTAAACCAATTAAAACTCAAAGAAAATTATAGAAAATATTAAAAATATCAAATGATAAAATAAAAATATGGAAAAAAAGTCATAAAATCGTAAATAATTCAAAGCATTTTTGGTATTTTTTTCATAATTTTTGAAAATAAAATGAGGGAGTTATGAACTTTTTAAAATCAAATCAAATAAAAGAAAATGAAATGAAAAGAAATTAAATAAGAAAATATGTGGCGCGTTGGATCTGAATTCATTAAATGATGTGGCACATCCAATGGATCTGGATGGCGCTAAACACCATGAACCCTTACTGAAGCAACACGCCACACGCAAAATAAATCAACCACTGAAAACATAACAATTGTCACGCTCTTATTGGCTAGATGATGACAAATCATCATCTTCAACCTCGAGCATCAAAGATTCAAAGGAATCTGCGGAGATTTCAGGATCATTCAAAGTGTAATGAAATCAATAGCTAGTGGTATCACTGTGTTCGTCTCTCCTAGAAAATCTAAAACACATCATCGCGAACAATTTATTTAAAACCTAGCTAACTTGTTTTGGAAAAAACCAGAAGAACTATGAAAACAATTTTTGAAAATACAAAAGGTTAATGCATCTGTTCAATAAAATTGAACATCCAGACAATATCAGCAAGTTAAGAACTACATTATGGTATAAAAAATGAAGCAAATGGATGCCTCAAACTACCTGTTCGAAGTAAGGAAAAAGAGCTCAGAAACTGGACTTGGTCTGAGCAAATTAAGCCAAGATTTGCTTTGGTTTCTGTTGCTTTAGCTTCAATGAAGATCAAGAAAGGTTTAGGGATCAAAAATTTGGAGCTAGAAGCTTTCGAAAGATGAATTCAATTTCTAAAATTGGGAGGTTGAAGAGTGAGTTTGGCATAGGTGATTTGGCTCTCAAAAGCTTGCAAAATAAAGAGGGGAAGGTCCCTATTTATAGGAGGAATGAAATGGAATGCTGAGGTTGTTAGAACAAGATTGAGAATATTTGTTCAGAATCTGGGTTTTGATGATAACAAGCATATATTTGTAAGTAACAATTTTATTACTAATGGTTTCATTAAGAGTGCAGGCATTATGCTATAAGTCTTATACAGGATTCACCATAAGAAGAGAACAACGACTACATCAGAAAGTACGTCAGAAGCTTCAAAGGAAATGAACAAAAATCAGGAACAAGAAGCCTTGCAAATCAGAAGATCACGCATATATATAATATCAGAAGTTCCGAAGTTACAAATGTCACAACGCAGTGACTTACAAAAGATAAACAGCAACAGAGTCACATGTGGAACAGAAGATAATTAAGAATAAATCCTTTACAAAAATCATCATTAGCTAAACGGCTACAACAACTAAAAGGAACAACTCCCAAGGATGATTGAAGAAGCAACCTACATGCAGCACATTGAAGAAAACAAAAGCATGGTGGAAACAGGTCTACATTTATTACGCTTTCCGAAGATCAAGGTAACAAATATATTTGACAGCTATAAAAAGAAGTAAGATCTCTTATTAAGCTTGAGTTTTTCCTTCAGAAGGAATGATGGAGAAGAAGTTCGGAGGAAGAAGAATCAAAGAAGCAACTCTCAATAAGAACTGATGTTCTTAATATGCTTAAGAAGAAGGTTGGAAGAAGAATAAAAGAAGCAACTCTCAATAAGAACTGATGTTCTTAATTTGCTTAAGAAGAAGATTGGAAGAAGAATCAAAGAAGAAACTCTCAATAAGAATTGATGTTATTAATCTTCTTAAGAAGGAGATTGGAAGAAGAATCAAAGAAGCAACTCTCAATAAGAACTGATGTTCTTAATCTGCTTAAGAAGATTGGAAGAAGAATCAAAGAAGAACCTCTCAATAAGAACTGATGTTCTTAATCTGCTTAAGAAGAAGATTGGAAGAATAATCAAAGAAGCAATTCTCAATAAGAACTGATGTTCTTAATCTTCTTAAGAAGAAGATTGGAAGAAGAATCAAAGAAGCAGCTCTCAATAAGAACGGATGTTCTTAATCTGCTTAAGAAGAAGATTGGAAGAAGAATCAAAGATGCAACTCTCAATAAGAACTGATGTTCTTAATCTGCTTAAGAAGAAGATTGGAAGAAGAATCAAAGAAGCAACTCTCAATAAGAACTGATGTTCTTAATCCGCTTGAAGAAACGAAGATCAAAACAAGAAGCAGCCTCTAACAGAAATTTAATAGTCTTAATCTGCCTGAAAGAAGAAGTGAAGATGAAGAACTACTTGAAGAAGCATTCTACATATGAAGCTGAAGCTCTTACCCTGCTTACCATCAAGAAGCAAAGATCTTGTTCAGAAGATGCAGACAAGTGGATTTAAAAGATTATTCACCTGCTCATGAGTGATTACTTGTCATTGTTTCCCATAAGTATGTACTTAGGATAGGAGAAAATCTGCTTAACTAAGAAGCACACTTGTAATCTTCAGAAGATTGATGAACGTCGCTGAGATCACTGAACGGTTTATCATCTGTAGTCAGTCACAGCAGGTAGTTGTGCAAGGAGTTAGTCACAACGTGTTGTTGTGCAAGTTACTAGAATGATGAATGTTATATCCAGAAGGGATCATTGAACAGTTCAGTCATCTAGGGGTTAGTCACCACAGGTTGGTTGTGCAGGTTGCCTGAGTCAATGAACGTTATATCTCGTGGAAATCACTGAACGGGTCATTATCCAGATGGTTAGTCACAGCAGTTGGCTGTGATGGTTGTGAGTCACGACGGAGGATCGTGCGGATGTAATCATGTTTTGGTTTTAGTGGATTAAGACCTCTGTTGAGAGGAAAATCGCCCGAAGAAGTTGGATTGGAGGTAGCCTTGGTTAGCAGGTGAACCAGGATAAAAATAAATGTGTCTTTTACTTTCTGCACTTATCATTTTAACTTAGAACTTCCTAGTCTCAATCTGCAGAACTGTACTGAGCTCGTCAAAAGTTCTGATATGTCTTAGAGGTTAAAATGAACATCGTATTGGTTATGTAGTTCTACACTTCATGCTTCCGCAACATCAAAGCATAATCCAATAGATGACTAAACCGAAGAAAGAAAAGACGTTAATGAAAAGAAATGGAAAATTTTATTTGTTAAAGAAGACAATTCAATACCCCATTTCTTTTGTTTTTCTCCACCTTCAATTGGTATCAGAGCATGGCTCTATATTGATCTCAAGATCAAACACTTAACCGTGTAGAGAGATCCAGAGGGAGAAAAACAACACTGAGCTGAAGATCAAAGTCAAATTCAAATACTCAGTATAATCAAAAGATGTCAAGGCAAAAATCTCAATACTCTATGCACATCATTCACTCGTCATAAGAAGTTGTGTAGATAAGCATCAAATCTGAAGAAGCACGAAGATATTTAAAGTCAGAAGATAAAGGGTTCAAAAGGAGCAAAATAATTATCCTTAGAAGAATTCATTAGTATTCCATAAATCTTAAACATCAAACTTATTAAGGCGGAAGTAACAAAAATTTCCTACCTCATCCTCTGAAGACTGAAGAAACAAGGAATCATCTCTGAACTGCTTGTTTCAGAAGTTCATATTTCAGAAGTTCAACATGGCAAATACTACTTCATCTTGCTGGCTCTAAAGGTATGAACACGTGTGTAAACCTCCAAAATACCACACGTGCCAGGTATGGTTACTCATCTCTAGATAACTGTTCAAATCATCTCAATAATCACGTTCTACTCCTTAATCAATGAGATAATTTATTAGTTATTATAATTAATTTATTTTAAATTTTTTATTATTCTCTATAAATAGTATTCGAAATTGCTCTTTCCCTCTTTCGCTCTCACTCATCTTCAAACCCTACACTTCGCTCTTCCTATCTCTCTCTCTCTCGCTAGAAACAAAACCACAACCAGTCATTAATGGCGTCTTCATCATCCAAACCCAACCCAACAACCTTCTCCATCAACCCCCAAACTAAAGGATACACTGAACCCAAAAGAAGAATTCTCCTACCCATTGGTCAGATTGAAGTTCTGTGTGAGTACATGGTGGATTTGGAGAACATCAAGGAAAACAATATCGATTTACTTCCTGCCATTGAATTTCAAGGATTGAGAAATTTCTTTGATAGATTGATCGGTTCAGTCTTTCCACTCTTGGTTAAAGAATTCTGGATACATGCAGAAACCACCCCAACTGTGATTCTATCAATTGTTATGGGTAAGCAAGTTGTTATCATTGAAAATCTGATCAGAAAATTATTAGGGATTGAAAAGGATGGGTATGTTGGTATCTCTGATGGAAGACCAGATATGGAACTGGTCCACACAGAAATCTATGTAACACCCCATATTTTACATTTTATTAATTTAATGGGAGTTTAAATTAATTTCTTGGATTATTGGTATTTTAATTGGACTTAAGTTGGAAATTGTGTAAAATAAGCTATTGGGCCAAGTTGTGGTTAGTAATGGAGGGGGTGTGATTGGTAGGCCCTATTACTAAAGTTATTTTGCTTTATTTTCATAAAATAAGAAAAAAGAAAGAAATTGGAAATTAGAAGAAGAAAACCTAAGAGGAAGAAGGAGAGAGCTCATGGAGAAAAGAGATTTTCGTATTCATGGTGCAGCCCTCACAAAATGGGTCATAACTTCCTGCTTGTAACTCCAAATCAGGTAATTCTCAAAGATTCGGATTCTACACGAAATTTCCTTCGATTTGATATATTAATTCGTGTCAGGGAGGTTCTCGACGAGGGAGATAAGCGGGTTTGAAGATTGGGAATTCTTGCTGAAAGTGAAGAAAAGAGGCTTACGGGTTTGATGGAGAAGAAGGGGAAAAGTCTAGATTCTTAGCTAAGGTAAGGGGGGACTCTTCCGATTAACATCTATTATCGAGTTATGGATAATAGGACTGATATAAGTATATTATAGAGTCGTATGATAGAGTTGGGATTTTGGGGATGTTTGTTGATAATTATCTATTTTGATGAATTCTATGAATTTGGTGTTGTATGATGTTTGATGATGCATAATATATGTTATATGTGTGTATAATATATGTTGTGTGGTTGTTTTATGGTGTTTGATCAACTTGAATCGAATTGGTTGAGGTTGAGGAATTTGGGATTCAGGTTCATATGCTGTCAATTGCGATGGGGATATCTGATCTGGTCAGTTCGCGCCGCGTCTAGTTGTTGGCGCCGCGAACAGCTTGGCAGAAAGCTTAAGGAGAATTATTTCACTCAGTTCGCGCCGCGTCCCTTGTTGGCGCCGCGAAAGCGTCGTTTCCTGACAGCGCGTCGCGAATACTGTGCGGCGCCGCGTGCTGCTATTAATTTTGAAAAGTTTAAATATGCATAACTTTCGAACCGTTGGCTTTTTTTAAGTGCCGTTTCGAGCGGGATGAAGCTTATGAAATATTCTTTGTGTTATAATAATGAAATGAGCAGCATCTTGAATTTATTTTATCAACATTAGCTTGTTTTGATGTATGATGTGTTGTGGATATATATGATAAGATGTAACGATACAAGCTATGTTTAAAACATGATTCATGTGATGATTTGTTTGTTGGTATGATGAATCTTATGAGATAGTTTTTGTGATGATGTGAGTATGATGTGAATATCTTGTCTGTTGGATGGATGATGTATTGTTGACATATATGATGAAATGTGACAATATAAGATGTCGTTTTGAAAAACATTATGATGTGATAATTTGTTGAGAATTATATGATGATGATTGATTTGTTTTGGAATGATGTGGATAAATGTATGTTCTTTCTTATTAATGATGATGATTGATATGGACACATGTATGTTCTTTAATGATGATAATGATGATTGATTGTATTTGAATGATGCTAATGTATATAAACATACTTTGATGATGATAATGATGATGATGAAATGGGTATTTGAAGATGTTACTCATTAGACTTGACGATGGTATAAGTATGTTCATGTATGTTTGCATTCATTCATATTCATTGATGATGCAGTATCCATGATGATGTGTTGGATCAGTAAAGGGCATGATTCCCATTGTGTGGAATCTGTGCTGGCAGGGCCGTATCTTGATGATGTTGGATCGGTCATGGGTTATTCCCATTTGATGATGTTGGTACCACATGCATAGTGTCATTTCGTTCATATGCATGATTTTATAACATGATTGGATGTTTTCCAGTGTTATGATTTTGTTATGATGTGTTGGTTTGATGAGGATGAAACTTGTCTGAATTCTGGATATGTTTTCAATTGGGTGAATGATTTAACTATGACGTGTTATTATTTATGATTCAATAACATTTGTTAATTTGAATGAGACTCACCCTTACTGTTGACATTTTCAGATTGGTGAGTAGCGGCTTTTGGCTTGGTGAGGATTAGCTCATAGGCCAGTTTGTATAGGATAGCGTCGGTGTCATGCTCTGATATTGTAACACTGGGGGAACGCTAGTTTAGAGTTTATGATGATACTCTATTTTGTTGCTATTGGAGTAATTTTGTGAGATATTGCATAGTTGATGTTATGCTTATCCGTTGATTAATGTTCCGCTGTGTAGAAACATGATTTTGTTAAATTGATGATTTTCCCCTAAGTGAAGTATGACAATTGATTTATGATAATTTGTTTTAAATTGAATTGTGGCAACCTTGTTTTTATGTTTTACTCTGATTAATTTATTTAATTTCCGCGGGGTTTAGAAGGGTGTTACAATCTACAAGAATGGAGAATCCTTGAAAAACTCTAAGTTTAAACAACTGAAAGAATACTATCAAGTTTGGGCAAAAATCTTTGTGGGCTGTATCTTCCACCTTAAACCTACAAGTTCATCCGACTATATAAATACTGATCAAGAATTCTTACTGTACTGCCTTGGTAAGAGTATTAAGATTGACTTACCATTCATCCTCTTCAAACATCCATTGACACATGTTAAAGAATCAAGAGAAGATCGAAAAGTCAAGGTTCAGAAAAACTAGATTCCTCTCTCTAGGTTAATCTCAGACATTCTGACAGAGAATGGCTTGGTGGCTCATCTAGAAGAAGCCAAACTATTTCAAGAGTTAGAACCGATATGTGGAAAAACCCTGAGTGGGAAGAATTTGAAGAAGATGAATATCTTAAAGAAAATGGTCCAAAAACCATCCACTCCTGAAGCAAGCTCCATTACAAGCAGAAGGGTTCATGTTGAGGACTTTCCTACGTTCAATGCAGGAGACACTCCTCACATCATTTTGGACTTCATTAGATTAAACAATGAAGCAGGCATACCTATTAATCCAGTCTGGCTCCAAGGTAGAAATGACCCCATTCAAGAAGTTAACAAGAAGAAGAGGAAGACCAAAAAGAGGAAGGCTGAAGATGAAGGAACCTCTGTTAAAGTTAAGAAGGATAAAAAGAAAAGAACTTCAGGTAATTCTTCTATCTCTGTTTCAACTCTTAATTTTGAAAATATTGAAACTTCTGTTTTACCCGATTCCCAAACAATCAAATCCCCAACCCTAGAAAACAGTTCTACCAATCTCCCAGAAGATCAGACCTTGGCACAACTACTGTCAGACATTGACAATTTTAATCCAAAAACATCTGTATCTTCCAAACTGTTGCACCCCAATTTTTGACCTCTGAGATCCCATCATTTTCTAAATGTTATGATCATTATTGTTATACCCCAAAATTTGCCCGCGTCTTTTTTTTCAAAGAGAAGTCAACAGACTTCTGTCTAAAAATTTGGAGTTTTATACAATCTTGGATTTTTATTTCATAAATATCCTGATTTTATGAATACTCAATTTTTAGAATTTTTTATACAGTATTTTGGTTCGCTGTTAAATTTATTCTTACATAAACGCCAAATACTGTTTATCACTTCATACACTGTTTATTTGAGATTTATTTTTAGATAAATAATGCTGACGCAGTTGGTACAGAATTAAAATTTGCAGGCGCGGAGTCCGGGTTTCAGATTATACTGCTAGTTACCATTCAAACCCGCTATCAGCGCAATTCTCCGTGTTTGTACCATCAGTCAAATCAATTTTTCGCACTTCAAATTTCCAAGATTTTGTTCTAGAAGTCTTCTGATAATCACGTGATCAACAGAGACTCAACACTACATAAAAATCAGGTACGCCTAACTGTCTCCTACACAAACAGTCCCTAACTAGGGTTTTTGTTTTTTTTCCAGGAGAACGAGTTTTTGAGACCTCGAATGGATTTCATGGATCTCCATATATCTCAAAGTACCACCAGGAAAATTTTCAAACTTCGATTCGCTCGGACGCACAGTCAACAGCTCAAATAGTCAACAAACGACCAGTTTGACCAAAAAGTCAACAGACAGTCAAAAATGCAATTTTTTTGTCAACATCCATATTTTGTCAAAAGATTCATCATGTGATCAATGGTTGATCATAATTCATCAAGAAAAGTTCAGAAATCGACAAAACTCAAAATTGCAAAATTAGAGTTTTTTACCTAAAAGTCAACTGAACTTTGACCGACCATAACCCTCTCATAATTTATCAGAAAAATTCCAACCAAAGCTCATTTTCAAGGAAATTCAATTCTCTACAACTTTGACGTTGGGACCAATGTCAAGAAATGCTTCCGCCTAAGAGATATAAGCCAAAACATTACGGGTCATTTTGAAAGTCAACAAAAAGCAGTTTTTTGTCAAAGCCCATATCATCAAAATAACTTCTCCAAATGCAAAAACGCTTCCAAAGTGGCTTGTAAAGGACATCTTGGGCTTTCCAAAAAGTAAAAGAACACTTTCATAGGATCAAAATTGAGGGAGATATGCCTTGATGAAGTTGACCTTTTTTGGAAAAATGCATGAAACAAGTAATGACCAAAATTTGATTTTTTTTTCAAAAAGGCCAATTCTTTTGTGATTCAATCTTGATTCTCATATGTTTAAAGATATTCACAACATATCCATGATTCATGACATTTTTATTTCATTTTAATTAAATTTTATTCATTTAAAGTTTAATTAAAGTGAGATAATTCAAAGATATTATCAAAGATGCTTATGGTTGCCAATCAAGACCAATTCAAGATGCTTAAAGATATTATTGCAAGATTGAAGAGAATAATACTTGAGTGATTAAACTATGGTTAAGTTTTTTAACCTAGCATAAAAGAATATTCCATTCTTTTTCCACAAAATCAATCATGACAATTTCCACTTGCAAGACTTTATGATCATATCTCTTTGCCTATAAATAGAGCTTCATTTTCTTCATTCAAGGGGAGGAAAAAAAGGGGGAGGAATGTAACGCCCATAATTTCAGTTTATTAATTTAATTTGGATTTAAATTAAAATAATTGGAATTTGAGAATTTAAATTGGATTTAATTGGAAAATGAGGGAGTAAGAGCTATTGGGCTTATGGTGTGGTGATAGTAAAAGAGGGGTGCTAATTAGTTAGGCCTTTTACTAAGTTGTGGTTAATTTATTTTATTTTATTTTTCATAAAATAAGAAAAAGGAACCAATTGGGGAGAAAGGAAGAACACGTGAAAAGAGCAAGAGAAGAGAAAGAGGCAAGAACGTGAAACCGGAAGGAGAGCATTCAAGAAATTCATCGAGGTAAGGGGGGACTCTTCCTTTTAGTATCTCTTATGTGATCTTAGGTATTAGGTAGATTGATGTATGGTTTGGTTCAATTCTATATTGGGATTGTTAGGTTAGAGTACTCTCATTTGGATTGAATTGATGATGATGGTGTGAACTATTTGGCTAATAATGATGTTTTATGGTGTATAATTTACTGTGTGATGATTATATGCCTGTATGTGATGTCTGGAATCGTTTTTGGGTGAAAAGGATGTGAAATCGCAAGTCCGAACGCAGACCCGTAATTCTGCAAAATCGCCAGGTCGCGCCGCGAACCTCTGTTTGCGCCGCGAACCGTTGGGCAGAAAACCAGGAAGTTGTGTTACGCTCAGGTCGCGCCGCGTCCATGTGTTGGCGCCGCGAAGGCGTAACTTTTTCTCGTTCCGCGCCGCGAACCTGGTTGGCGCCGCGTGCTGTTAGTGACGGAACATTTCTTTAAAAATGCGTAACTTTCGAACTGTAGGTCCGTTTTTAGTGCCGTTTTGGGCGTTGTGCAAGTAACTAAATGTTTTATAGGATGAATGATGAATGTAGGCAGTGGCCGACTTTATTTCTATAAAGCTTGATTTAATTACTTGATGAAAATTGACATTGTGTGCATATGAGATAGGTGTAACAATGTAATTGATGTGATAATGAATTGGTTGTGATTATTATTATGATTGTGATGAATGCATGACTATTTGAATGATGTTGAAAACATGTACATACTTATTCGGTAATGTGGTGATGATATGAGTTGTTCATCGTGGTTCGGTGTGTTTTAAGTATGTTATATGTGTTTCATTCATTCATATGCATTGATGTTGGATCCCGGTGATGTTTGGATCGTTGGTGGACATATTTCCCATTGTGTGGAAATTGTGTCGGTGGGCCGTATCTCGATGAGGCGTAGATCGGTTAGGTGGATTGATTCCACGGTTTATTGGTACCACATGCATAGTGTCAGTTGTGTCATATGCACTCTGTCATAATATGATTGTATGGATTTCTGTAGTGTGTGTTGTAATCTATTATTGTGTGAATTAATAATGAATGTGGATCTGAATATGTATAATTGGGTGAACGGTATATCATGATGCTTGTTGCTTATGAATTGCATAATATTTACTAATTGAGAATGAGACTCACCCTTACATGTTGTCATTTACAGATTGAGGAGTAGCGGCATTAGTGCTTGGTGAGGATGACTCGTAGAGTTTATCCGTTTATGTTGGGTCGTGTCGGTCATGCTCTGATCTGTAACACTGGGGAACGATAGTTATAGAGTTTTATGAAATTATCCATTTTATTTGGTGTTGAATTATGATTCCATTTGGTTGTATTTGATGATGTTTAGTATTCCGCTGTGATAAACATGATTATGTTTTGGTGAACCGCTTCCTGATGAAGCATGACTTGACCTTAGTTGATTTAATTATTTTGAATAATTGTGGCACCCTTGTGCATATGTTTTTACTCTGATTAATTATTAATAATTGCCGCGGGGTTTAGAAGGGTGTTACAAGGAACACAAAGAACAACAACAATCACCACAAAGTCATAGCTTAAGTTTATATTTTTTGCAAAAGTTTCAAGAAACTTGTAAAAATCAAGGCTCATTCAAATAGCCACTTTCAATCAATTTCAATCACTCTATTCCACTCTTGGGACATCATAGAGTAAGTACAATGTAATTTTTAATATGTGGTAGTGTTAGGAGTTCATGAATTAAAAACTCCATATTTATGCATATTTTCAATTTCTCAAAAAAAAATGTTTTAATTTTAGTTTTAAGTTGATAAAATGTTTATTTAATTTTTAACATAAAAATATTTTATTTCTTTTCATAATTAATTTATTTTGCTTAATTAATTAGTAATTATGTAAATATTGCTTTTTTTAATTATTTTCAACCAATCAAAAAACTCCAAAAATATTTTCCTTTTAGATTTAGGTTTATATTTTTTATAATTTAATTTTTGACATATAAAATAATATTTTTCTTGTTAAGTTTAATTATTTGTATAATTATTTGTTTAATTAGCTTGTTAATTAACTTAAAATCAATTCCAAAAAAATCACAAAAAGAATGAATTAAGTTTAATTTGTTTTATATTTATTTTTGTATATTATTTGATATTATTTCTTATCTTTTTCCTTTGTCCCGAATCAGAATAAAAGATCAAATATGGCAGAGATTGTATGCAGTTGATTTAAGACTTTTGGAAATTTATCGTGTAGTCGCTATGATTCTATCAAGCTTCTGATAAATTTTCATTTAACTTTAAATCCGAGATCATCATTCACTCACCATCGATCTTCACTAACATCGTGGATATACTTGACTAGCTTCAAGATGATTCTCGTGCTAACATACTAACAATTAACTTTAAATTCCGCATTTTATTATATTGTTCTTTATATTTCTTGCTTTATAATTTATTTTATCATTCATCATATTTATGTTTATGTTATTTTCTCTTTGCCCATTTGGACATATTATTTATGTTTCTGTCATTTTTTCTTTGTCCATTTGGACATATTATTTATATTTCTGCTATTTTTTTTCTTTGTCCATTTGGACATATTATTTATATTTCTGCTATTTTTTCTTTGTCCATTTGGACATATTATTTATATTTCTGTTATTTTTTCTTTGTCCATTTGGACATATTATTTATATTTCTGCTATTTTTTCTTTGTCCAGTTGGACATATTATTTATATTTCTGCTATTTTTTCTTTGTCCATTTGGACATATTATTTATGTTTCCGCTATTTTTCTTTGTCCATTTGGACATATTATTTATGTTTCCGCTATTTTTTCTTTGTCCATTTGAACATATTATTTATGTTTCCGCTATTTTTCTTTGTCCATTTGGACATATTATTTATGTTTCCGCTATTTTCTCTTTGTCCATTTGGACATATTATTTATGCTTCCGCTATTTTTTCTTTGTCCATTTGGACGCATTGTTTATGTTTCCGTCATCTTCCTTTTGTCCACTTGGACCATATTTTTACCTTTGAGCTAAAACATTAATAATCAAGATAAAACTTAAAAAAAAAAGCACTTTGCACACTTGCACCTCTATGGTTTTCCCTCCTGTTACTTTTTTTTTAATCATACCATCATTTAAGAAAAGTATTAAATGCATAGGAAAGATCTTATAAATTGAGAGTAGGTAACTCTTAATTGCTTGCTCAAACACCTTTCATTTACAAACAACGTGTTTTCAAAACTTCTCATCTATTTCCAAAAACTTTCATCTGGTATTTGAAGGGCATTATTCCCGGTGAAACTCTTCAGAGACCTATATGACCTATTGTCCATCTTCACTTCTTCTATTTTCAAATCAATAAAGCATTTAAACAAAAGTGAGCTAAGCAATTAAGAGCCCATGGATAACCATGGATACAAAGGGTGCTTAAAACCTTCCCTTTGTATAACCAACCCCCCGAACCCAAAATCTGTCAAAAGATCTTTTTTCTGTTCTTTTATGTCTTTCCTAAATATTGGACAAAATAAAAGTCGGTGGCGACTCTTGCAAAAAAAAATATCAAAAACAAAAAAGAGCAAGGAGTCAGTTCCTCAAAAAACTGAGTTACAGAACTGGCGACTCTGCTGGGGATTTGAAAAAATCTTTTTAAAGAGGGGTTACCTTAGAGTTTTAGATCACTTTAATATTTGCTTATACTTGGTTATTTTGTACATACTTGTTATTTCATGCTATTCTTGATATATGTGTGGTTCCGTCACTTGAGATACATTATGGACAAATCCTAACCCGGATTAAGTACACATAAGAATTAGGTGGAGGGTATAGTCATGTATGGCATACAAGGAGTTCAGTCCTTAACAAGCTGTCATGAGAATCCTTCCGCTCAGTGGAGGTTCCTTGCTGGTAGTATATGTTTAGCAAGTTCAGTTGCGAAAACATTATTACTTTCATTGAACTGTAGAAGCTGAGTTGGCCGTAGAACCCATTATCCCATCTTGGCCTTTTTAGGTTGTGATGCAGAAACTATTCAGGTGTAGACTTGGATTAGTTGTCATGCGGAGAATCACATGCAGACGAGTTTTTCTTGAGAATATTATTGACTCACAAGTTCAATTGTGCCAGCCGATAATATCCGAAAGAAGAATGTGGACTCTGACGTATCAGTAGAACATGTTGTGCAGGTGATTAACCCTTGGTACTATTCCATGTTTGGTTCTTTAACCTCATGCTCGTGACGTTGAACTTTGGAACCTACCTTATGTGCACCATGTTTGTGTTACCATTTCTGTATATGTGGCATTCATGCATTCATACATTCATAAAAATCTTTTCCTTTGATTTCCAATGAACTCAGAGGTCTTTTTTGTAAACATCGTAAGTTTCATCAAACTCAATGGATCTTGGGTGTTGATGGGGTGAAAACTCTAATCCACCAAAATGGATGATTGATTTTGATGATAACTTGATCAATGCTTTAATCCAATGCTTGAATGTTTGCAAATTAATATCTTAAGTTCTTTGAAACTCAAATAATATAAACAACAATTGCATCATTTGCATACATACATCCAGGTTACCTATGAAACTTATCCTTGTATGTCTCCATCCTCAGAGTTGTTTGTCTACCGTCAAGCTGATTCCCTCACACAAGTACAGAACAAGAGCCAACATCAGATTAAGAATGGAGTATCAAGAGCAACATAACGTAGAGGTCAGAATGGAAATAGAGGATTTGAAGTCAAGTATGACCAAGCTCACTGAAATGCTGCAAGTTTTGATCGCTAGAGGGGAACCGCCTCAGAAGACTGTCATTGTTGAAGTCCCAAGTGCTGATGTTGACCCTCAACCCACTCAACAACCACCTTCTACATGGCCTGAGTTTGGTTTGCCACCTGATTTTACTCCTCCCTATGAGAAGACTCCTGGTATTGGTCAATCATCACGACCTGTGATGGGTCAAACTTCAAACCCAGTTATTCATGCTCCTATCATGACTGAATCTCAGCCCATTGTGCATACTGTTGCTCAACATGCTTATGAGAATCCTTTATTTGAATACCAAGCTGCCAATTCCCAGAATGGAAGCCAAGGGGATGCTGGAGATATTGAAGATGTCAGAGAACAGTATCAGACTTTGGAAAAGTGATTGAGAGCCATGGAAGGCAATAATTACTTTGGGGTTGCTGCTAAGAATATGTGTTTGGTTTCTGATGTCGTCATGCCTGCAAAATTCAAGACTCCTGAATTTGAGAAATACAAAGGAAACACCTGTCCAAAAAGCCATTTGATCATGTACTATCGCAAAATGGCTGCTTACACTCAAAATGACAAACTGCTCATCCATTGTTTTCAAGATAGTTTGAGCGGAGTTTCGCTAAAATGGTATATGGGACTCGAGAGGAGTCGTATTCAATGTTTCCAAGACCTAACTGATGCTTTCATTAAGCAATATAAGTATAATTTGGACATGGCACCTGATCGCCGACAACTACAAAGCATGTCCCAGAAAGAGAAAGAGTCTTTCAAAGAATACGCTCAACGCTGGAGAGAGCTTGCTTCTCAAGTAGAGCCACCTTTAGTTGAAAAGGAACTAATAGGCATGTTTATGGATACTCTCTCACCTTTCTTCTGGGAGAAGATGATCGGTAGTGTATCTTCCAACTTCACAGACTTGGTAATCATTGGTCAGAGACTTGAACAAGGAATCAAGAATGGGAAAGTTACTCATGCTGTTGAATCCTCTAGTGGGGCGAGGAAGCCTTATGGAAACTTCCAGAAGAAAAATGAGACGAATGCTGTGTCGGAAGACAGAAGATCTCGTCATAGACCTCATAATGGTGATCAACCTTATGTGGCTGCTGTTGCTCCTGTGCGAGTTCAAGCTCCTCGACCTGAGGTTGCTAACCAAAATCAGATTCGTAATAGGGTTGACTTTGACCCCATCCCTATGACTTATACTGAATTATATCCTGCATTGGTTCATAAAGGGTTGATCACAACAAGAGCTATGCCTCCTCCTCGAAACCCTCTCCCTGATGGTTTCAGATCTGATCTTCATTGTCCTTTCCATCAAGGGGCAGCGGGCCATGATTTAGAAAGATGTTTCCCTTTGAAGGCCAGAGTTCAAGAGTTGGTTAGATCAAAGATGCTATCTTTTAAGAATGTTGGTCCCAATGTTGTCACTAATCCTTTGCCGAATCAGAATGGCTGAAAACGGGTCAGAGACAATTATCTCCCTAAAGCCAGTGTATCAAGACAGGACAACTCATCCTCGTCACTGATTAGTCACTAGGCCATATTTCCCTACTGTTTACATTTCCTCAGTTGTATTGTTTTCTTTTAAACTTTGTTTATTCCTGAATGTTAGTTTTAATGAAATGAGCATCGTATGTTTGAATTCATTTTCATTTACTATGTCTATGTTTATGCTTCTTTTACAAAAAAAAAAAAATTCTATTTTGCTTTCTCTATCAAACTTGTGTTTTATGCAAAGATTGGAGGGAGGATGATGACAACGAAATACCCAGGTTGTTGAAATGTATGCTTTCAAATAAAACTTTGCTGACGATGTACAGGCATTGTTTCAATTCCCAAACACTGGAGAAATAAGGAAGTTAATCCCTCGTCAACCCCTTTGAGACTAGAAGTTGGTGTTTCTTTCTATACGAAATAACCCACATTTTAACCCGGGGCAGGGTAGTTCCCAGTTAATTTGGTTGTGCATTCTATTTTAAGAGAATCATTCAATACACCTTTCAATAAGTGTTTTAATCACAAGCTTTCCTCCGCATACATCAAAGAAATGTTGGAGACGCCAAGAAAAAGTCGATAATGGTTCATTATAATCATTAAGCAAGGTAGTCACTATCTTTTAGAAAGAAAAAAATGTATCAAAAAAGAAAATCAAAGAAAAGCCTGCTAAGTCAAAATCAAAAAATGACTTAGGCAAAAATTAAGGCATCCCGCTGACTGTGAGTTCAAAATAAACAGCTCAGGCAAAAGTTAGGGATATCAAAAAGAAAAAGAGAGATAAGTCAATAAATTATTGAACCACAAAATGTTGTGACTATCAAAAGGAAGAAGTGACTTCCATCTCTAAGTTTTCTTGGCTTGTGAACTATCATCATTACAACAGGTAAAATTCCAGAAGTCTCTTGGAACCTGAATGCATATTCTGAATTAACTGAGTTTAGGACTGAAGATCATCACGAAGACGGGGTAGGTTACAAAAATTTTGAGCCTTATATCTTTTGTTTTTTAAACCGTGAACCTGATCTTGTTACAACCTTCAGAAGCCCTAATTGAAGCAAGGTTTATTTTGAAAGCATACTACAACAAGGTTGCGTAAGCTGACTCCCAAGAGATTTACCAATCATTTATGTTGATACCATATCTTTGATTTATCTTTCACGTTGATTGTCTTAACCTTTATGTTTTCACCAGTGATTCCATTTTCTTTACAAAGTGACTTTGATTTCAAAAATATGTTTTGAGCATTGCATTAAAATTACCATTCTTGAATGAACATTTTATTTGCAAGTAAGCACTCATCTTCTAGGAAGTTCAAACTGTCGAAAAACTTGGTCAGTGATCCTATCAGGGGCATGTTACTTCAAGATCCTGTTGTTCATATGTTTAATCAAGATTTGTTGATCAGAATATCCTCTTCAAGATGTATACTATGGCAAGTCTTCCCAACATTCATTTCAAGAGTTGAATCCATGATCAGTTCATCCCCAACGTAGTTCAACTGAAGCCATGATCAGTTAACTTGTAACAATTATTCAATCAGGGGCAATCTTCTTCAGCAATCCCCAAACACAATTTATCAGTCCTTCTCAAAGGATCATTTGTTTGATACAGTTATCAGTGTGACCAGAAGTTTGTTCAAGCATCTTCTTTCCAAGCGGATTTTTTAGAGTTCCCGTGTTGAGGAATCAAAGCTCCAATCTTGCCTCACAAAAGAGTCAATCTCAGTTGTCATAAATAACTACATTTCATTGAGCATTCATCATGCATAGAAAAAAATTCAACATCATGCATAGAAACAAATTCATGCTCATTTATATTTTTACAAGTCTTGTTGTTTTCAACATCTTACCTTGAGATCAAAGTCCAACTTACTTGGCATTGACCTTTAATATTATTCAATCACGCTTTACTCTTGATTGATCTTTATTTTCCATCATGTTTTACCCTTGATGTTGTTCAATCATGTTTTACTCTTGATGACCTTTGATATTGTCCAATCATGTTTTACTCTTGATTGTCTTTGATGATGTTCAATCATGTTTTAGTCTTGATTGCCTATGATGTTATCCAATCATGGTTTACTCTTGATTGCTTTTGATACTATTCAATCATGTTTTAGTCTTGATTGCCTATGATGTTATCCAATCATGGTTTACTCTTGATTGCTTTTGATACTATTCAATCATGTTTTAGTCTTGATTTCCTATGATGATGTTCAATCATGGTTTTACTCTTGAATGCCTCTGTCAATTTATATTCCTTTCCAAATTCATTCATGTTTTACTCTTGAATTATTTCTGATGTGGGTTCCAGAGATTTTTCTTTCTGAACGTCTCTGTTGATTTCTTGTCCAGAGTTCCTTTCACGTTTTACTCTTGAAAGCTTCTGTCGACTGTTTCTTTCTTTTGTGAAGTCCAATTCTATTCCTGGATGACGTATACCTTTTCCCCAACGGAGTCTGTTTACTTCTCCCCTGTGGTGTCCTGTTTCCATCTCGTGGAAATCATGTGCATTCATAATCATAAACATTACATGGCATCTTAGGGCTAAAAATTGTGTTTTTAAATATATTTAAGTCTCTTCAATCACGTCGAAACGAAGATTTACAATCATCGTGTCTCCGGATAGAAGAAACTTAAATAGGGGCATCTGTTGCACCCCAATTTTTGACCTCTGAGATCCCATCATTTTCTAAGTGTTATGATCATTGTTGTTATACCCCAAAATTTGCCCGCGTCTTTTTTTTCAAAGAGAAGTCAACAGACTTCTGTCTAAAAATTTGGAGTTTTATACAATCTTGGATTTTTATTTCATAAATATCCTGATTTTATGAATACTCAATTTTTAGAATATTTTATACAGTATTTTGGTTCGCTGTTAAATTTATTCTTACATTAACGCCAAATACTGTTTATCACTTCATACACTGTTTATTTGAGATTTATTTTCAGATAAATAATGCTGACGCAGTTGGTACAGAACTAAAATTTGCAGGCGCGGAGTCCGGGTTTTAGATTATACTGCTAGTTACCAGTCAAACCCGCTATCAGTGCAATTATCCGTGTTTGTACCATCAGTCAAATCAATTTTTCGCACTTCAAATTTCCAAGATTTTGTTCTAGAAGTCTTCTGATAATCACGTGATCAACAGAGACTCAACACTACATAAAAATCAGGTACGCCTAACTGTCTCCTACACAAACAGTCCCTAACTAGGGTTTTTGTTTTTTTCAGGAGAACGAGTTTTTGAGACCTCGAATGGATTTCATGGATCTCCATATATCTCAAAGTACCACCAGGAAAATTTTCAAACTTCGATTCGCTCGGACGCACAGTCAATAGCTCAAACAGTCAACAGACGACCAATTTGACCAAAAAGTCAACAGACAGTCAAAAATGCAATTTTTTGTCAACATCCATATTTTGTCAAAAGATTCATCATGTGATCAATGGTTGATCATAATTCATCAAGAAAAGTTCAGAAATCGACAAAACTCAAAATTGCAAAATTAGAGTTTTTTTACCTAAAAGTCAACTGAACTTTGACCGACCATAACTCTCTCATAATTTATCAGAAAAATTCCAACCAAAGTTCATTCCCAAGGAAATTCAATTCTCTACAACTTTGATGTTGGGACCATGGTCAAGAAATGCTTCCGCCTAAGAGATATAAGCCAAAACATTACGGGTCATTTTGAAAGTCAACAAAAAGCAGTTTTTTGTCAAAGCCCATATCATCAAAATAACTTCTCCAAATGCAAAAACGCTTCCAAAGTGGCTTGTAGAGGACATCTTGGGCTTTCCAAAAAGTAAAAGAACACTTTCATAGGTTCAAAATTGAGGGAGATATTGATGAAGTTGACCTTTTTTGGAAAAATGCATGAAACAAGTAATGACCAAAATTTGATTTTTTTTTTCAAAAAGGCCAACTCTTTTGTGATTCAATCTTGATTCTCATATGTTTAAAGATATTCACAACATATCCATGATTCATGACATTTTTATTTCATTTTAATTAAATTTTATTCATTTAAAGTTTAATTAAAGTGAGATAATTCAAAGATATTATCAAAGATGCTTATGGTTGCCAATCAAGACCAATTCAAGATGCTTAAAGATATTATTGCAAGATTGAAGAGAATAATACTTGAGTGATTAAACTATGGTTAAGTTTTTTAACCTAGCATAAAAGAATATTCCATTCTTTTTCCACAAAATCAATCATGACAATTTCCACTTGCAAGGCTTTATGATCATATCTCTTTGCCTATAAATAGAGCTTCATTTTCTTCATTCATGGGGAGGAAAAAAAGGGGGAGGAACACAAAGAACAACAACAATCACCACAAAGTCATAGCTTAAGTTTATATTTTTTGCAAAAGTTTCAAGAAACTTGTAAAAATCAAGGCTCATTCAAATAGCCACTTTCAATCAATTTCAATCACTCTATTCCACTCTTGGGACATCATAGAGTAAGTACAATGTAATTTTTAATATGTGGTAGTGTTAGGAGTTCATGAATTAAAAACTCCATATTTATGCATATTTTCAATTTCTCAAAAAAAAATGTTTTAATTTTAGTTTTAAGTTGATAAAATGTTTATTTAATTTTTAACATAAAAATATTTTATTTCTTTTCATAATTAATTTATTTTGCTTAATTAATTAGTAATTATGTAAATATTGCTTTTTTTAATTATTTTCAACCAATCAAAAAACTTCAAAAATATTTTCCTTTTAGATTTAGGTTTATATTTTTTATAATTTAATTTTTGACATATAAAATAATATTTTTCTTGTTAAGTTTAATTATTTGTATAATTATTTGTTTAATTAGCTTGTTAATTAACTTAAAATCAATTCCAAAAAAATCACAAAAAGAATGAATTAAGTTTAATTTGTTTTATATTTATTTTTGTATATTATTTGATATTATTTCTTATCTTTTTCCTTTGTCCCGAATCAGAATAAAAGATCAAATATGGCAGAGATTGTATGCAGTTGATTTAAGACTTTTGGAAATTTATCGTGTAGTCGCTATGATTCTATCAAGCTTCTGATAAATTTTCATTTAACTTTAAATCCGAGATCATCATTCACTCACCATCGATCTTCACTAACATCGTGGATATACTTGACTAGCTTCAAGATGATTCTCGTGCTAACATACTAACAATTAACTTTAAATTCCGCATTTTATTATATTGTTCTTTATATTTCTTGCTTTATACTTTATTTTATCATTCATCATATTTATGTTTATGTTATTTTCTCTTTGTCCATTTGGACATATTATTTATGTTTCTGTCATTTTTTCTTTGTCCATTTGGACATATTATTTATATTTCTGCTATTTTTTTTCTTTGTCCATTTGGACATATTATTTATATTTCTGCTATTTTTTCTTTGTCCATTTGGACATATTATTTATATTTCTGCTATTTTTTCTTTGTCCATTTGGACATATTATTTATATTTCTGCTATTTTTTCTTTGTCCAGTTGGACATATTATTTATATTTATGCTATTTTTTCTTTGTCCATTTGGACATATTATTTATGTTTCTGCTATTTTTCTTTATCCATTTGGACATATTATTTATGTTTCCGCTATTTTTTCTTCGTCCATTTGGACATATTATTTATGTTTCCGCTATTTTTCTTTGTCCATTTGGACATATTATTTATGTTTCCGCTATTTTCTATTTGTCCATTTGGACATATTATTTATGCTTCCGCTATTTTTTCTTTGTCCATTTGGACGCATTGTTTATGTTTCCGTCATCTTCCTTTTGTCCACTTGGACCATATTTTTACCTTTGAGCTAAAACATTAATAATCAAGATAAAACTTAAAAAAAAAAAGCACTTTGCACACTTGCACCTCTATGGTTTTCCCTCCTGTTACTTTTTTTTTAATCATACCATCATTTAAGAAAAGTATTAAATGCATAGGAAAGATCTTATAAATTGAGAGTAGGTAACTCTTAATTGCTTGCTCAAACACCTTTCATTTACAAACAACGTGTTTTCAAAACTTCTCATCTATTTCCAAAAACTTTCATCAGGTATTTGAAGGGCATTATTCCCGGTGAAACTCTTCAGAGACCTATGTGACCTATTGTCCATCTTCACTTCTTCTATTTTCAAATCAATAAAGCATTTAAACAAAAGTGAGCTAAGCAATTAAGAGCCCATGGATAACCATGGATACAAAGGGTGCTTAAAACCTTCTCTTTGTATAACCAACCCCCCGAACCCAAAATCTGTCAAAAGGTCTTTTTTCTGTTCTTTTATGCCTTTCTTAAATATTGGACAAAATAAAAGTCGGTGGCGACTCTTGCAAAAAAAAATATCAAAAACAAAAAAGAGCAAGGAGTCAGTTCCTCAAAAAACTGAGTTACACAAACAAATAGAAACTCAAACCACCACTCCTCAAGTCATTTCCAGTACTCCGGAGAATCCCAAAGAAACATGTCCTCAAACCACTAATAAAAAAGAAACCTCACCAGATACAGCTTAACCATAATTTCAACAAGAAAATCCTCTCATCTTCTCCACATCATTTAATCTAAAACCATATGAACATCCACCACCAAAAGAAACTATATCCCTCAGCTCTTCTAAATCTGCACCCTCTCCATAAAACCCACCAATCCAAGAAGAAGGTGTAGAATCTTCTGAATACAGGCCTCAATGCGAAAATTCTATTTAAAAACCTTATGGGTGGTACACAGGATCATGGAACATTCCTGGATACACTAGCCCCTTAGCCACAATTATTCCTGACACTTTTGTCCAAAACACTCCTGCCTATAACTCATTTCCTGAATCCATCACATCCACTCCTCCACATCTAATCAACACAACTCTACCTCGTTCATTAGAAGATACTGTCAGAACATCATCTCCTGAAGTACATGTCATTCCGGTCTCTCCATCACCACAAAACTCTCCAATCTCACAACATATTATCTCAGAAGATCAAATCTCCGAATCTCATCAAATAGAAACCTCTGAACCTCAAATTGAAAAATCTCCAGAACATCAACCTGACCAACTCATCAACCCTGAAATATCCCTTGAATCATTACTTGATCCCTCTACCGAGTCTGAACCTGACCATCCCTCTGAAAAGGAACCAGAAGCTCACCCTGAACCTCAAATCCCTAAATCCACACAAGAATTTTGAAATAGAGATGCAGGAATGGATAGCAAAGCTGAAAGCTGACAGTTCAACAAACAGAAGTCCAGTAGCTTCAGAAGCCCTTTGGGATGCTTTCAGAAGGAGATTCAACTCTGAATCCCTTAAACTCAAAGAAGTGTGCCTCACTCATGCTAATGAGAAATTTTCTGAGTATCTAGATGTTGTCATCACTCTTGTGATGGATTTCTGGGCTCTAAAACCTCCTCTATTCATCAGCAACATTTCTGGTTATACGTCATCTGAACATGTGGACATTGATGATAATCAAGCAAGTTCCTTGACCTTGGTAAAGCATATTTCTAATGATGTGCCTAAAAACATTTGTGAAGGAAGGATACCAACATGGGAAATAAATGTTGACCAGGTGATTCCCAAATTTCTTACTGTCTCATCTGTTCTTGCAAGCGTTGTAATCGACAAGTCTACTAAGGTGCTTGAGACTCTAGATGAGCTCAAAAAGGAAAATGCAAAAACCAGAAGACGGTTAGATGCAACCAACAGGGAGTTCAAAACCTGGATGATGAAGCAGGAAGAATCTACTAACGAAATCAAGAATCTTTTGCTAGCACTTATTCCGAAACAATCTTAAATTAAGTCTTTACCTAGACATTCTAAACATCTATCTGTTTTTAAAGTTGTTTGTTGTCTTATAAATTTCTATGAACCTTGCCTGTCTTTATCCTGACACATCAATTCATTTTACATTTTCCTTGTCAAAGGGATATTAGTCAAAGGACTCAAAATTAAATAATCAAGAAAACATGTAGAATTCTTAGTTAAAATATGATCATTAATCTCATAAATATTCTGAACATAACCTGAACAATCCTGAGGAGATTAAAAGATAAAATTCTCTCTAATTTTCGTAGCAAAAGCTTATGTCTTTGAAGATTATAGGAAGAACATCTAAGCCTGAAAGAATACACCTTCAGAACTTCCAAGATGATGCACGCATGCATATCTAAAATATTTACAAATCTCTTGAAGAAACAAATAGGATTATCTAACTCAGGGGGAGCCATAAACCAGAAAGTAATTCATAAGGGTATCTAGCTTAGGGGGAGAGTATATATCTCAGGGGGAGAAGAGGAAAATAAATAAATTAGATCTCTGATTGATAAATAAATTGCTTGATTGAACAAGTAGAAGTGTCTCTAAGTCTGATTCTACCCTCAAAACGCTTTTTGATAATAACAAATAGGAGGAGAAAGAATAGAAAGAATAGTACATTTTGATGAAAATTAAAGTTGCTTGATTGAACATTCAAATTGAGATGAAACTTAATTGCTTTATTATCCTCTCATAAAATTGTTCCATCAAAATACATGGTTTTTGTCATCATCAAAAAGGGGGAGATTGTTAGAACAAGATTGAGAATCTTTGTTCAGAATCTGGGTTTTGATGATAACAAGCATATATTTTGTAAGTAACAATTTTATTACTAATGGTTCCATTAAGTGTGTAGGCATTATGCTATAAGTCTTATACATGATTCACAATAAGAAGAGTACAACGACTACATCAAAAAGTATGTCATAAGCTTCAAAGGAAATGAACAAAAATCAGGAACAAGAAGCCTTGCAAATCAGAAGATCACACATATATATAATATCAAAAGTTCCGAAGTTACAAATGTCACAACGCAGTGACTTACAAAAGATAAACGACAACAAAGTCACATGTGGATCAGAAGATAATTAAGAAGAAATTTGTTACAAACATCATCATTAGCTAAACGGATACAACAACTAAAAGGAACAACTCCCAAGGATGATTGAAGAAGCAACCTACATGCAGCACATTGAAGAAAACAAAAGCATGGTGGAAACACGTCTAAATTTATTACGCTTTCCGAAGATCAAGGTAACAAATATATTTGACAACTATAAAAAGAAGTAAGATCTCTTATTAAACTTGAGTTTTTCCTTCAAAAGGAATGATGGAGAAGAAGTTCGGAGGAAGAAGAATCAAAGAAGCAACTCTCAATAAGAACTGATGTTCTTAATCTGCTTAAGAAGAAGATTGGAAGAAGAATCAAAGAAGCAACTCTCAATAAGAACTGATGTTCTTAATCTGCTTAAGAAGAAGATTAGAAGAAGAATCAAAGAAGCAACTCTCAATAATAACTGATGTTCTTAATCTGCTTAAGAAGAAGATTGGAAGAAGAATCAAAGAAACAACTCTCAATAAGAACTGATGTTCTTAATCTGCTTAAGAAGAAGATTGGAAGAAGAATCAAAGAAGCAACTCTCAATAAGAACTGATGTTCTTAATCTGCTTAAGAAGAATATTGGAAGAAGAATCAAAGAAGCAAATCTCAATAAGAACTGATGTTCTTAATCCGCTTGAAGAAACGAAGATCAAAACAAGAAGCAGCCTCTAACAGAAATTTAATAGTCTTAATCTGCCTAAAAGAAGAAGTGAAGATGAAGAACTACTTGAAGAAGCATTCTACATATGAAGCTGAAGCTCTTACTCTGCTTACCATCAAGAAGCAAAGATCTTGTTCAGACGATGCAGACAAGTGGACTTAAAAGATTATTCACCTGCTCATGAGTGATTACTTGTCATTGTTTCCCATATGTATGTACTTAGGATAGGAGAAAATCTGCTTACCTAAGAAGCACACTTGTAATCTCCAAAAGATTGATGAACGTCGCTGAGATCACTAAACGGTTTATCATCTGTAGTCAGTCACAACAGGTAGTTATGAAGGGAGTTAGTCACAATTAGTTGTTGTGCAAGTTACTAGATTGGTGAACGTTATATCCAGAAGGGATCAGTGAACGGTTCTGTCATTTAGGGGTTAGTCACAATAGGTTGGTTGTGCAGGGTGCCAGAGTCAATGAACGTTATATCCCGTGGAGATAACTGAACGGGTCATTGTCCAGATGGTTAGTCACAGTAGTTGGCTGTTCCGGTTGTGAGTCACGACGGAGGATAATGCGGATGTAATCATGTTTTGGTTATAGTGGATTAAGACCTCTGTTGAGAGGAAAATCACCTGAAGAAGGTGGACTGGAGGTAGCCTTGGTTAGAAGGTGAACTAGGATAAAAATAAACGTGTCTTTTACTTTCTGCACTTATCATTTTAACTTAGAACTTCCTAGTCTCAATCTGCAGAACTGTATTGAGCTCGTCAGAAGTTCTGATATGTCTTAGAAGTTAAAATTGGTTATGTAGTTCTACACTTCATGCTTCCGCAACATCAAAGCATAATCCAATAGATGACTAAACCGAAGAAAGAAAAGACATTAAAGAAAAGAAAGGGAGAATTTTATTTGTTAAAGAACCCAATTCAATCCCCCCTTTCTTGTGTTTTTCTCCACCTTCAGAGGTGTGGTGAATGATTAGAATTTGATTGAAATCGTGTGCACCCTTCACACGAATGAAGTGTGATTTGAAATCCTTCAAAGCAATTCAAATTCTAATCATGGAGGAATCTTGAGCTTTAAGTAACCAACTTCAACATCACGGGGCAACAATGTAGGGACCTTTATAATGCAATCTTGGACTCTTTGGAAAGCTGAGTGATCAAGATTTACAATGTGCTTGGAAAGGTTGCATTTGGTTAATTGAGAACAAAGATACAAGTCTTCAAATTTGGTGACAACAACTGCTTCAACACTTAGAAAATTTCAAGGTTCTTGACCTCCATGAGTACACAACTTTGAATCAAGGCTTCTTGCAATTGGCTCGTGCATTTTCTATTTTTCTTTGAGCCAAATAAACTTCTTATCTAGATGAGTACAATGCAAAAAGAATCAATTTCATATGTGTCATACCCCAAAATTTTCCCATCATATTTACTCATATTTCAGTCCATCTGACTTTCAAATGCTCAAAGATACACAAGAAGGAAACATGCAGTCTCTCTCCTAAACAACAACCCACAACTAGGGTTTTGCTTCTCTCCAAGTAAAATCATTTTTTGATACCTCAAGTGGACTCTATGGCCTCTCATATGATTCAAAGGATCCTCACCTCAAGTTTCAAGATCTGATTCCTAAGATTGCTCAGTCAACAGCTCAAATGGTTAACAGTCGATTGGTTTGACCTAAAAGTCAACTGTGGTCAAATTACAGTCAAAATTCCTGATTTTTGGTCAACATCAAAATTCTAATGTTATATTCATCATTTTATCAAAGGTTGATCATGATTCATCAAGAAAAGATCAAAAATCCACAAAAGGACAAGTTGCTAAATTAGGGTTTCTAGGTAAAAGCCAACCCAACTTTGACCGATCATATCTATCTCATACTTTCTCATAAAACCCCCAACCAAAGCTCATTTTAAAGGAAATTCAATTCTCTACAACTTTGATGTTGGGACCAAGGTCAAGAAATGCTTCCGCCTAAGAGATATAAGCCAAAACATTACAGGTCCTTTCGAAATTCAACAAAAAGTCATCTTTTTCAAAAGCTTTGAACATGAACATGGAAGACTCAATTGATATGAAACCAAAAGGGTCATTTATAAGACATCTTAAGCTTTCCAAAAAGTCCTAGATCATCTCTATCTGATAAAAATTGAAGGAGGTATGGGGCCTAGAAGTTGGTCAAATTTCAAGAAAAGCATAAAAAACTAATTGAGTAATTTTGTGTTTTTGGATTAATGGGGCCAAGATTGGAATGTCAAACACATCCATGAACCATAATATGACCTTTAAACCCATCATCATATTTTTATCATTTTTATTTGTGATTATTTGAATTTTATTCACTTAAACATTAAATAAACTATGTAAAATATAAACAAATAGAACTTAATTGCAAGGCTTCATATTTCATCACGCAAAGGCCCAAAATAATGCCTCATGAAGAACAAAAAACGTGGCCATGTGATATGGAGGTGGTATGGACAAATTTGGAAAGGATCATGAATTTTTATCCAAGGGTTTTCTCTTCCTAAACACAAAAGATCCAAGCCCATTTAGGTAACCCTAATCCACTTCTTATATATACCTAATCATTCAGCAAGCCAAGGGGAGGAAAAGAGGAGAGAACACTAGGGTTTCCAAGCTTCCAAAAATCAAGAAACTAGGGCACAACAAATTTTTTTATCTCAGCGAGTTTCAGCTAGAGATAAGTATTCAAATATCTTCTTGGAGTTCCCAGAAGCGAACTCCAATTGTTGCTCGAGCCTGAGAGTGTCCCGAACCATCCCTTTTTGTCATCACCAAAGGTATGTGTGTTCAAACCTCGAAATCCTTAATCCAGGTGTTACTAATCTATTTATGGTGCATAGTTGTATTCAGGGACATATTTGGAACAATATTGACGTATTATATGCAAGCTTTTGGACCGGAATAGATACTTGCCATTGTTAGGGCAAGGAACCTTTAGCGTTTCGTTTTCATATGAGCAGTCGTTTTCAGGCCAAATGGAGGCCATATTCATGATCAGGGAGTGATTTAAGTTGATCTTGGCCCTTAGTTTTATTCACCTTGAGCGTTTTCACGAGTTCCATGTGTGCAAGTTACTTTCCTACAAATACACAGCAATTCCGCAGGTATATGCGCAGCAAAGGCCGAAGCAGAATCCGCAGGTAATATGGAGAGGACGATGAACAGTACCCATGGAAAGATGGAACGTACGTGTAACGTTTTTAGTGGCTGGTCAGCCTCCCAAATTTCTCTCTCCATGCGTGCCATGTTTTTGTTGGTTGGTCAAAATTCCAACCATCTCTCACCGTCTCCCATTGGTTGTTGACTGAATCCTGGGGCCCACACACGCTGTGTTTGAATATTCAAAAGGATGGCCCATTTACGTACTCAAGTCAATGAAGGCGTTTGGTTGACAAATAAAATTTCCAGATCAAATGGCTGGGCGTGTGTTCCAAGGACCTTGGTGTCTCCGGTTCAATCCTTCCTGAGGTCAGTTTTTGTTTATTGTCCAGATTTTGTTTTTTTTATATTTTCTCAAAACCTTTATAGTCAATTATTCATTAGGAAAACTATTATCTAAAATTAAGTAATTAGGATATTATCATTTAGAATTTAAAATTAGGTTTCTTCTTTATTTTTAATTTAGTTAATTAATTTAGTGTAGTTAATTATTTTAGGTTAAGAAAGTTTAGTTTAATCTTAATATTAGTTTCTCCTAGTAAAATTTGGTTTTTTAGGTTAGTTTATTTATTTAAATAATTTTAGATAATTAGACCAATTAGGATAAATAATTTGATTAATTTAGGTTAATAATTTAATTTAGGTTTTTGGTTAATAATTTAATTTAGGTTAAACAATTTAGGTTTATTTAATCAATTGACTTTCCATTGCCATGTTACTTTAGTGCAGTTAGGCTTAGTAATTATTGGTAGGTGTTGTCCATTAGCCATAGGCTAAGGTTTTACCCTTGGGTTTTTTTAGCCATAAGACTTTTAACCCTAATTTTTCTCTAAACTTAAGGGTAATTGCTTTTTAATTGCTTGCTTTTTTTCAAGTTCGAATTCAAAAATTCAAAATCTTTTCCCACTTCTTTTCGAAGAATCCTTTCAAAAAGACTACGCTTTTTACAAGCTAAAGTTCTTATTCAAACTTTTTTTCCAAACTTCAAACATTTTGAAAACAAAAAGCGAGCTAAGCAATTAAGAGCCCATGGATAACCATGGATACAAAGGGTGCTTACACCTTCCCTTTGTATAATTTATCCCCCGAACTCAAAGTCTTTTAAAAAGGTTTTTTCTGTTCTTTTAGCCTTTCTATATATTGGATAAAATAAAAGTCGGTGGCGACTCTTGCTATCCGTAACATTTCAAAAAAGTCAGTTCTCCCACCGTGTTACAAGAGGCCTCGCAGATTAAGAGATATAATCTTGACAACTTGGGTAAAACGTGGCATTCTTGCGAAGTCATTTCATCAAACACCTTGATGTATGTCTCAAAAGTGTGGTTTAGAGCTTGAATTGATCAAAAGTCCCAACATGAAAGTTTTAGAGAATGGAAAAAAAGTTTAGGGACTAAAGTTATGCAAGAGAAGATGATAATTGAGTGATTTGGCCTTGGGGTCAGTCTTGCACACAAGCCATGCCTTAAACCCTAGGCATCCTACCATTACCTATAATGTTTCTTCTTCATACATGGCCTGCCACTCACCTTTTGCTCATGGTCTTCAAAGATGGATTAAGGTAGACTCACTCAAGATCAGTATGTAAAAAGAATGGGCTCAAGATGATAAAAATTTACCAAGTTATGATCCTTTGAAGTGGACACACAATTCTTTGACCTTTCAAAGGAGACCTATAATGTCTTTTCACTTTTGATGACTTTCTTTATAAAATTTCCTCTTGACTTATGAAGAGAAGTTATTGATGATGTCAAGGAGAATAATTTTAAAAAAGAAGCACCCAAAAATGTTGAAAATTGAAGGTGTTATGCCCTTGTGATCATAGAATCCAAAACTTGTCAAATTAGGTCAAACACCTTGAATCAACTTTGAATCTCTTGAACTTTCCTTGCATGATAAGGCATGAGGAGGTACATAAGATCTTGAAATTATGTTATCTTGAAGCACACTTAATTATAAAGCTCATGTCTTGAGAAACTTGTTAAAGAAGGCATGGAAATAAACACATGAACTTATGGAGTTCCTTGATGAGTCAAGCCACATAACGTTGAGATGAACTTGATCAAATGAAGTTGAAAGATGCTTAGAATATGACACTTGATGATAAGAACATCTCTCTTACAGTCTTGACCATTTAGATTCCATGAATGCCCAATTGATTGAGGGTCGATCCTCAAAACCCTAGCTTTAGGAGAGAGTATGAATACACTTGATTCCATCACTTATAATGCACAAAGCTTTGAATAAAGAAGCATATGTTTGTATTTTGATTAGTATAACATAAGAAAGAAGTATTCACAATCTGAACAAACATGGGTGCTTGGGGATTCCCCCAAAGGTGAAGTGGGCACAAAGCTAAAGTTGAATCCTCAAGATGGTGATCTTGATTAGTGGTATGTATGCAAATGATTGGAGAAACTTAGGGTCAAAAATTGGGGTATGACATCTTGTAGTGATTGTATCTCAAAAATGCTTACTCAACTTTTATTTACTTAGTTTACAAATGATATGTTTTCTCCTAATTATAAATTTTAAGAGAGAGTTTTATATAAATTAAGAAAAGCTTCTAACAACTTCAAGAAAAATTATATGCATTTTTTTAACTAACTATATTTTGTTGGAACATGCACAAAGCTTGTAGGTGAATCAATAGAGAAAAAGGTAAATTTGAGAAGATGAAGTGAATTGAGATATTGAATGAGAGAGAGAGAGAGAGAGAGTAATTGAGGAGAATATTCACAAATGACATTAGTTTCAAACATATTATATGAGGGAGTATTTATAGGATACACAAAATATACTTTGGAACCTAACAGGCCCAACAAAACAACAAAAAACACAAAACACAGGGCGGACATCGATTTCTCAAAAGGGGTAATCGGTTTCCCCAACTTAAAAACAAACAGAAAAACTGAACAAGCTTCAGGAAATCGATTTCCCCAAATTGGATAATCAATTTCCACTTCGACAGTTTGCTTTTTCATACTTCCAAAAGTGCTTTTCAAATAAGCTGCTTTCAATGAAACGATCCCAGAAACTTCCATAATACATTTGAATTATTAAGCACTTCCAAAATATTTAGTACTAAACTCATGATTTTGAATTTTATGGATTCCCTCAATTGTAGTTCTTGCAATACAAATTGCGATTGTTGTGGCATAAATTTATTTTTTATATTAACATAAAATAATATGTCATTACTTATTCCTCATTTATCTTTTATTTTCTTTCTAACTCATCTTATCTATGTCATTCTCAAACATTGCATCACTTTATACTCCCTCCGTCCCACAATGGGTGATCAATTGCGTCATTTCACTCATATTAAAAAAAATGTATAAAAATAAGAGAGAGAATAATATTTTTACTATAATGCCCCTATCATGTATTGAGAATGATAAATTTTAATTAATTAAAAGGTATAATTGAAATAAGTGTATTGAAAATTAAAATGAGTCATTCATTTTGACAGACTATTTTATACCAAATAGTTCACTCATTATAAAACTCGAGGAAGTATATCTCTATTTCTTTTAAAATAAACCTTAAATCTATAATATGAATAAAAAGAAAACTTAAAAATTAATTTTTATAAACACTACGTAGTCCGTTGCTATTGATGAGTACCAATATCATTACAATGCACTTCAATTAAATGTTTATGTACTTTAGGATAGTGGGCCAATTCTTTCGGCTTTAAAAAATGATATTTTTTTTTTATGTTTCTAAAAATGAATTTTAGAAAATTATTTTATAAAATATTACAATTTTTTCATATTTATTTTTTAAATTAAAATATTAATTATGACAACCTATAACATAAAATATATTATTAAAGATTAAAACACAGTCGAAATTATAATATTTTAAAAAAATTATATTTTAAAAAAATTTTGAAATAAATTTAAAATTAAGTGAGCTTATGATATTTTGATATCTAATTTTTTTATTAAAATGATAAAATATCTAATATAATATTTTAAAAATAATTTATTCAAATCAAATTTTCATTTGAAGATTTTATAAAAAATTTGTTTGTAGATTTCTTTTACACAAATTATGTTATACTAAAAAATTATTAAAAAAAAAAAGCAAAACAAATAGGCTCATCTTTTTCATTATATTATAATCGATCTCTTATGTGGTTTAGGATGACTTCCATTAATATTAGAGACGATCGCTTATGTGATTTAGGATGGTTTAAGATGTCTATCGAATTCATAATATTATTTATCTCACTTTTACTACTTCTATATTTTTCTAGAAACTTTTTAGCTTAACTACTTTTAACCAAAGGAGCCTAATACTTGATTATCCCGATAAACCAAATCATGTTTATGATTTAACATGATAACATGATATGAGTTAAATAAATGAAAAAAATAATAAGAAAGAGAAGCATAATCTGATAGTATGAGAATCTCTTATTTTTGATACATCTATATTTGGACAAGATGTGACTATTCATACCAGCGGATGTTAGAGGGAAAATTCTTATTATCCTCTGAATAATTTATGTATATTCTTAGTTTCCAACCACATAGGAAAAGTATGAATGAAGAAAGATTGTGCTCAAATATCAATGCTAGTGGTTAGAGCTCATTGCTGGTTGAAAGAGGAACCACGTGAGTTAATTCTTCTGATGCTATTCATGTATGGTTCAGAGAAATCATTGTATAGCTCACCAAACCAACAAAGACATGATGTGAGGAATCTCATCAGAACAATATGTGTAGTGTACCATACATGAAGGTTTTAGGACAATCAAGAATAAAAAGTAAGCTTTTATAGTACCAAGCAAATTCTTTAGAACTCATTTTTAAGTAATGGTCTTAGATACATTTTTGGTGGTGTTTTGGGCTTTTTAACTGTTCTGGGTCATTCAAAAAATCTATAGTAAAAGGTTCAAGAATGAACCTCAAATGAAGAAGTGCATAGAGGAGAGAGACCTCCGCCTGGTCAAAAGTAAATAATTTCACATTTTAGTGCATTAATTACCGTCTGATTCATTCCGACGGCCAACCAAATGTGAATGATATCAACCACTTTTGATATATAAGGGCAATAACACATTATTTATGGTATTCAAATTAATTTTCACTCTTACATTTCTTCTCATTTTTTTACTGACTTAAACTTAAACGTTGAAATGCCAACATACAGTTCATCCTTCTTCTATTGCATTAGAAACTTACTATATATATCTAATATTTCATTTTACTGTTTCATCGAACAATCAGGTTCTCTAACAAAATATTCACTAGAAGAAAATTCTAATTTTGCAAGGGGTTGAACCTCTCACAACGTCAAAAGCCACCTCACAATGTCCATTATATAAAGAGCTATATCACCTCGCAAAACACGTCATCGCAACTTTTGTATCAAGAGTTTAACTTTCTCGCAAAAGCTATAAACAAAGTAGACTCATTTTCTAGATCACAGACTAACATGCAGAGTAGTAGGTTGGCGGGACAAAGTGATGTGATATACAAGGTAATATCTACAATGGATAGGATAAAAATGAATACAAGCATGCTCACGGGCAATTGCCCCAAAAAATAAGTGGGTATGAGCACGGGTACGAGTACCTTAGTACTCACCCCGCCCTATACCTGCTATATATATAATTACATATTTTTATTTTTGTTATTATATGTATATGTATATTTATCAATTTAACTGAATATGTCACCATAAAATTTGTATGCATTTTGATATAAATGTTGTTAAAAACTTAAAATGACATGATAAATTATAATTGATCAGTAATTTTTTATAAAAAATCGGATAAACGGGTATCAGTATGGGTACGTAGCTATCCATAGGGTACGAGTACATATGTTGGTGCCCAAGCGGGTATGAGCTCGGATACGAGGATTTCTTCAAGCCGCGGTAATGGGGACGAGTATTATAGTATCCTACCCAAACCATACCCATTTGTTTACTTTGAAGTGTGGTAAACAAGCGCTAGTCTTCTAAAACAAAAATATTTGGTTACTTACAGGATCGACTAGATTGATACTAGGACGATGTGTTTAGTTTGGTGATCTATGTCTTTCGAATGTTCATCTTCTCGAATGTTATGGTTAATATGTAAGTTACTGTGATACTATGCGAAGTAAAGACCAGAAATAAAGAGACTTGGACTTAAATGTAAAAGGAATTAAAATAAATTTTGTAAAGATGAATTGAAAATTGAATAAAACTTGGTGAATCATACATACATTCTCAGAAACTTTTTTCTCGGTAAACGTTGGTACTTCGAGTGATATTGAGTATTTGTACGAAATTAAACACACTAAATCCTAACGCTAAGATTCTAATTTATACTAACTCGATCATAACGGTTTTTTCCTAACAGAATGCCACGTTCGCGGTTTGCATGTCCTTCGAATCCTCATACTTCCACGCGTCCTTTTAGATAAGTTTACACTTTGAATTTAAAAACTTCTTCCTTTGAAGTGCCAAAATCAACTAACGTGACATGCTGAAGTATTTCACTTTTAAGCTTCAAAATATCTTAATTCTCATCTACTCGCAATATAAGACTTTTCGCCAATACTTAGCAAAATTCAGACTATACATGCATGTCAGTCAAAATCTTCTTGAAATAAGCTTAAATTCCTTCTCAAACTAACTCTTCTTTCAACAATCATCATTTTAATTTAACATTTCCTAATCGTCGAAATTCCTAGTTAACACCGTTACCATCCCTAAAAGTGAGAAAAAGTGTTTACCTTATTATTAGATCTAAAAACTTGAGCTTTTGAACTTTAAAATCAACTTTGGGTACCGACAACAAATATGAAAAAAATAATAACTCATTGGAATGAAGAGATGAGGAAGAAGAGAGGATCAGAAAGATTTAGAAGTACGGAGGAACTGAAGAAAGAGAGGAAACGCCGATGAAATGAGTGAAGGAAATAATATTGACCATACTTCATATATAATTTTTTTAAATTATATATCATCACTCTCTCACACATAAAAAAAAAAGGAAGAATGACCAAAAAAACTAAAATTAAAAGAAAATATTAAAAAACAGAAGAAAAAAACAACAAAGCAATTGATATTTAAAAATAATTTTTGTCTTATTAATCAAATTCAGTTGATAACTATAATAATATCTGATTTTTTAATAATAAAATAATATATTAATAAAAAATAAAAACCATTTTTAATAATAAAATAATATATAAATAAAAAATAAAAACCATTTAAATAAATGAGATTGACATTAGTTAAGTGAAGAAGTGATAAACCATTAAAAAACCAAGATACAACACAATTTTAAGAAAAAACATTTAGAGCTTGTTCGAGAGTTTGGAGAAAAAAGAGGAGATGATTTTGAAAAAAGAAAAGGATTGAGGGAAAAGAATTGAAGGATTTTGGTTGAAAAATTTTGTTTTTATTCATAACACTTAAAACCTACTAATTTAGAGAAATTCTAAATTGGTATTGAAAGATGATTTTGGAGAATTTTGAAGGACTTACATAATTTTTTAAAATATTTTTTACATTGTTATAGTATTATAAAAATTAAAAATATAGTAATGTTAAACACTCTTTGATCATTCTATGCAAACCTTTTTTTTTATTTTTAAATGTCAACTATTTTTTCTATATTTTTTAAAAATTTGTTTTCGAAAGTCTTTTTCCCATCTCCTCTCAAAATTGTCGAACAAAGTCTTAAGATACAACAAAAATCTCCAAAAGAATGACAAAAAATTAATAGCATGTTTGATTTAGCTTCTCACCAAACAAAATCACGTTCAAGTGTCACTCTACCGTGATTTTCTAGAAGCTCCAAAAAGGTAGTTTTTGCCTAAATGTGAAAAAATATCGTAATTTTATAAAATCAAACGCTAAACCAAACATCCCATAAAAGTCCATAAGAGACGTAAAGAAAAGATAAAGCAATTACAAACCTCATCCTATAGATTTCAAGTTATATCTAATACTATCCCAGGTATCATAACAAAGCAGAACCTATCAAAAAAGAATTAAAAAACCGCACACATTATCAACCTCAAAATCGAGATAAAATTCAATCTAAATTTTTTATGATAATGAATATAATTTTAAAATCAATAAAAAGAAATACAAGAGTTTTCCCCTTTTACTTCCTTCATAGCTATAAAAACACATTTAAATATATCATCATTGCCCACTCTTCAAATAGACTAGACATCAATATCTCAAATCATAACAAAAACCACTCATAAACTTAGTTCTTCCACTTAAAAACATGAAAACTCAAACAAAAATATAGGATCCCTAACCGTGTCACACTTGCTCATTTAAAAAAAATGAAAATTTCTTTGCCAACCTCCCAACTCTCTAGCACACCTCTGGTGAAAAACCCAAACTACCCCTGACTTCGGAAGTTCATTTCCGAAATGCAAGAAAAAGGTGTTTTCGGAGATGCATCTCCGAAAGCGCCTTTTTTTTTTGAAAAAATTGTCTTATTTCGGAAGTTCATTTCCAAAAACAGCATTTCGGAAATGAACTTCCGAAATAATGCGCGTTCTGCAGATTTAACAAAACACTCCCCCTCCCCCATTCATTTACCCTAACTCAAATCAAAACACAACCCCTCTTCAAATTTTCTGCCAAAATCAAGTGTAAGATCAAAGAGCATTCCGAAGTCTTCTTCCAAACTCATCATCAAACACTAATTGGTAAGTTCTACATTGTTTTTTCAAGTTTTAGATCTATTTGAATAAACTCTAATAGGGTGTTTAGAAACTGAAAAAATCACATTAAGATAGGTTAGTACTGATATTAGGATGTTTAGTAGGCATAAAAGTAGTTTTGGTTTAGGTTTTTTGGGTCTGCCATTGAAGGTTGCAGAAAAGCTCTGCGCAGGGGTGTTTCGGAAGTTCATTTCCGAAAACACCTCCATCCCAGTTTCGGAAATGAACTTCCGAACTGTATCAGAAGTGCATTTTTTTTTGTTTTTTCATTTGTCTCGCATATTAATCGATTTCGATTGTTTACAGGAACATGTAAGTATCAGATATGCCTAAGAGGGGGGGTGAATTAGGTACTTTATAACTTTTTCGGTTTTATGGTGTAAAGTGATTATTTTTCTGGTTTATGGTAATATTACTAAAAGATGTAAAGTGCAGAAAAATAAATGACACAAGGATATATCCTGGTTCCCCTCACAAACCGAGAGTACTCCAGTCCCCTTACGCAGTAAGAGATTTCAATATAATTGGTATCTTGTACAAGCCTAACCAAACACCAAGAACAATCCTCTTGGACCAAGAACAATCCTCTTGGATTTTTCACTAAGACCACTTATGAGAACAATCCTCTCAAAGTGTCTAACTTGTTTCCAACAATCCTGGATAACAAGAATACAACAAGTATTTGATTTTGTATAAGAGTTTGAATAGTAGAACAATGTATCAATCACTTGATTGATCTTCCCTTCCAATGATAATAATTCACAATTCTTTAAAGTAATAGATTGCTCAAAATATTTTCTAGTTTGGATGATATGAAAGTGTGTAGAAAATATCTTGAAAAAGATTGAAGAAAAACAATGTGAATTTCTGAAAATTTCTAAGAGTTTTTGATTGGAAGAGGTGAAGAATGAATTTGAAATTTTGAGTATATATAGATGTTCATAACACCCCTTGAAATATCATAAGTTTCTGTAAATTAATCATGAACAATTGCCAAGATTAAAGGAAATGTTTCCATGAAAAGGTGTGTGGAAAGGTGCTATGAAATGCTGCTGTTTTTCAAAAAACGTACAGGGGAAATCGATTTCCCTTAGCATGAAATCGATTTCATGCATGTAACGTTAACAAAATTTCAAAAACAAACAGTGGGAAATCGATTTCCTCTTTAGGTAAATCGATTTCCATAGTGCAAAAAGTGAATTTTTGCTTCTGGAAATGTTTTAAGACAGTGGCAAATCGATTTCATGTTATGGTAAATCGATTTACCCAGTGTAAAACTTGAATAAAAGATTTTGCAAATGTTTGCTATTATCATGGATGGTCTATGCAATGGTTAGTTGATTTCTTGAGCATCTAAGACTTTAGAGAATGTAATTATAGTCATTATACCTTCTTGAAGTGCAAGCTTGATTCCAAAGCCTTGATCATTGATATTTTAACTTTAACAACTCATCTTTGCCTTCTTGTTATTTAGAGATTTGTCTTCATCAAAAACAAAGTTCTTTATTTAATCTTGACTTCACATTCTCCCCCTTTTTGATGATGACAAATAATCCTCTTGATGTTTTGACATTTCTTGAAATAATTTCTCCCCCTAAGATATATAGCTCCCCCTTAGTGTGTACTTGTGCTACTTGGAGAAATTTGGAGAAATTTGTATCATTTGTACCTTAAGAAATTTATAAACATACAAACAAGTATAACACCTTTCTCCCCCTTTGTCATTATCAAAAAGAAGGGAAAGATGGGTGAAAGATAGTAATAGTGGCAAATAGAACATCATTCATCATAACAAACACATGTATTCAAACAAGTAGAACAATCAAGATAATAAAGTTATGGTAACAAGTACCTTACAAACCACATAAAGTTTTAAGAAGTTTAACATGAAACATAAATAAACAATATAAGAAACATAGAGTGACATAATACTAAAAGAACAAACAAGAACAACATATCAAGATTGGTCCATCTCATTGTTGGTTTTGTTGTTGTTGAAGAAGTTTGGTCCTTGATAGGGAAATTGAGTTTGAATAGGTGGATTTATTGGAGTAGGGACAGCCGGGTTATTTGGATCATATGGTGGAATGTGGAGATGAGAGTAAAGGTAAGAGAATTGTTGATTCACATCATAGCGAAAATCATTGATCCGGGTTGTGGTGGATTCATTGATAGAGTTCCATTGGTTGTTGATTGAGGTGTTGAGTGTTGCAAATTGTTGAGTCATAAAATTTATCACCTCTTGATTACTTGGACCATCTTGAGCATGAGGAGGAACTTCTTCATCACCAATATTGTCTTGGGCTTCTTCATGACCAAAATCTTCTTGAACATTAGCTTGATTTCCTTCATTATTAAGATATGAAATCGTTTGTGTTTCCGGATCATAAAGAACACCCATCCGCTTATCCACACTTTTAATAGAGAACTTATGACTTCTAGTATCCATAAGATGATAACCAACATCATCAAAAGAAACCCCAAAATGTTCCAAAATACGAGTTATGAACCAAGCATATGGAAGAGACTTAATCTTTTGAGTGTGACACAACATATGGTGTAAAATGAGGCTAGACCAATTGAGAGAGATACCATTCTTGATTGCATATAATACTTGCATTTCCATATCGGTAATGTTGCAATGATTGCCATTTCGAGGTAGCAAGATATAGACCAAAGCATAATGAAGCAATCTATCATTAATAGCAAAATTTCCAGCACTCCAAAAATCTTTTGAAGTTTCAACCCTTTTAGCATTATATTCTTCTTCCGTTATCCTACTTAAGCTGAAATAAAATTCTCTCTTATGATATCCTTGCCACTCTTCAATATCCGGATCATATAGAGAGCTACCAACATAAGGGATATCCAAAATTCTACCAAGTTTCTTAGGATGCAAAACTATGTTTTTCCCTCTTACATTTGTAACAAACTTATTATTATCCGAACGCATATTACAATAGAACATTCTAACTAAATCCGGATAATATGGTCCAGAGGATGCAATAAGAGGACCCAAACCTAATGAAGTTAATGTTTCTTGAAAACTAAAACATTGAGTAGGAAAAGTAGAGAGTGCACCATATTTTGGAGTTTGGACAAATTTTGATTGATAAAACTTTTGGTACCTTTCTAATTCCTTTGAGGGATGGTCATGGAAGATGTTTGGAGTATCTATGGAAGAAGATGAAGCTTTGTTCTTCCCTTTCTCAGTGGCTGAAGCTTTCCTCTTTACTCTTGAAGACATGGATGAAAGTTTGTAGAAGATGAGAATAAGGTTTAATGGAGTTTGAGAGTGTTTTGGAGAAGAGGAAATTTTGGGTTTTTGGAGAGCACCCACTCACCAATTTTCGGCTGCTAGGGTTATGGGAGATGAGAGACAAATTTTTTTTGCTTTTATGAGGGAGAGAGAGGAGGTGTGACAATGTTATTGGACCAACATTTAAGAAGCAAACATAAAAAAATCTGAATATATACAGTAAGAAATCGATTTACCATGGGGTGAAATCGATTTACCCAAGTCAAAAAGCGCAAACAGAAGCAAACTTACATCATCAAATCGATTTCCTTAGGGGTTAAATCGATTTCCCCAAGCCAAAAAATGAAAACAGAGGCATACTTACAGCATCAAATCGATTTCCTCAGGGGTCAAATCGATTTCCCCAAGCCAAAAAATGAAAAACACAAAACACTAAGCTACTGTTACAGTAGTAAATCGATTTACCATTAGATGAAATCGATTTACTCATAGAAAAAATATAATTTTCACATATTTTTATGTATTTTAAACATCTAAAACACTTAAAAGAATGGTGTAGAAGTAGAGACATTGTGAAATCATTTGTAAGAAGATTAGATGAGATAAGACACCATGTGCACCTTAGAAATTTTTGACGGAGAAACATAAAGTGAGATATCTATGTGTCTTTTTCATCCAAAATTCCAAGTTCTCTTCGAATTTTGTAAAAAGGTTCTTTTGGAAGAGGCTTGGTGAAGATATCTGCAAATTGATTATGAGTATCTACAAAAGTGACTTCAACATCTCCTTTAAGCACATGATCGCGAAGAAAATGATGTCGAATGTCTATGTGTTTGGTTCTTGAATGCATGACCGGATTCTTTGTAATATTTATAGCACTTGTATTGTCGCATCGAAGAGGAATGCATCCGAGATCAAGTCCGTAGTCACGAAGTTGTTGCTTAAGCCAAAGAATTTGTGCACAACAACTACCTGCTGCTATGTATTCTGCTTCGGCCGTGCTAAGAGCAACACATGCTTGTTTTTTACAAGCCCATGATACTAATGCATTTCCAAGAATGTGACAAGTACCACTTGTGCTTTTACGATCAGTTTTACATCCTGCATAATCCGCGTCAGAATAACCAATTAAATTGCAAACACTACCTTTTGGATACCATAAGCCAACGTTGGTCGTTCCTTTGAGATACTTCATGATCCTTTTAACCGCCATAAGATGTGATTCCTTTGGATTTGCTTGAAAGCGAGCACAAAGACAAACACTAAACATTATATCAGGACGGCTTGCCGTCAAATACAATAAAGAACCAATCATACCTCGATACTTAGTAATATCAATTGGAGTACCGGATTCATCTTGATCAACATATGTACCGGAGCCCATTGGAGTATTCATTGCTTTACAATTATCCATATCAAACTTCTTCAATAATTCTTTACAATATTTGGATTGATTGATAAAGATTCCATCTTTGAGTTGCTTAATTTGTAGTCCAAGAAAGTAGTTCATCTTTCCCATCATAGACATCTCGAATTCTCCTTGCATCATCAATGAGAATTCCTCACACATTTCTTTGTTAGTCGATCCAAAAATGATATCATCAACATAGACTTGAACCAATAAAGTGTTACTCTTGATTTTCTTAATGAACAAAGTTTTATCAATCTTACCCTTTTCGAAACCCTTTTCACACAAAAAATTGTTAAGTCTATCATACCATGCTCTTGGTGCTTGCTTTAAGCCATAAAGAGCCTTTCTCAACTTAAAGACATGTGTAGGATTCTTGAAGTCTTCAAATCCCGGGGGTTGTTTGACATAGACTTCTTCATTGATGTAACCATTCAAGAATGCGCTCTTGACGTCCATTTGATAAAGCTGAAAATTTAATGAACATGCATAAGCAAGTAAAAGACGAATAGCTTCTAACCTTGCAACCAGAGCAAATGTTTCTTCAAAGTCGATTCCTTCTTCTTGATTGTAACCTTGGGCCACCAATCTTGCTTTGTTTCGAACAATTATACCATTCTCATCAAGTTTGTTCTTAAACACCCATCGAGTACCTATGATGTGTTTATTACTTGGTCTAGGCACAAGTTCCCAAACTTGATTTCTCTCGAATTGATTTAATTCTTCTTGCATTGCATTTATCCATTGATCGTCTCCTAAGGCTTCATCAACTTTGGAAGGTTCAATTTGAGAAACAAAAGCCATGTGTAAGCAAGCATCTTTGAGATTTAATCTTGTTGCAACTCCTTGACTAATATCACCAATAACTTTATCAATAGGATGATCTCTATGAGTTCTCCATTCTTTTGGTAGATCATTGGTGTTTGATTCTTGTTGTACACTTTCTTGTTGAACTTCCGGTGCCTTCACAATTGTATCATTTGAAAGTTCTTTCGGTGCCTTCATAATTGTATCATTTGAAAGTTCTTCCGGGGGTAAATCTAAAGGATCATCATCATCACAAACAACTATTTCTTCTTTGGAAGTGTTAGTCTCATCAAAAGATACATGCATGGATTCTTCAATAGTTAAAGTTCTTTTATTATAAATTCTATATGCTTTACTAGAAAGAGAATAACCAAGAAATATACCTTCGTCGGATTTCTCATCAAACTTACCAAGGTTGTCTTTGTCATTGTTGAGAACAAAGCACTTGCATCCGAAAATGTGAAAGTGAGCAATGTTTGGCTTTCTTCCTTTGAAGAGTTCATATGGAGTCTTCTTTAAGATAGGTCTAATGATTACTCGATTTCCAACATAACATGCCGTACTAACCGCATCCGCCCAAAAGTATTTAGGAAGATTTGCATCACTAAGCATTGTTCTTGCAAGTTCTACTAGAAACCTATTTTTCCTTTCAACTACTCCATTTTGTTGTGGAGTTCTTGGTGCTGAAAAATTATGAGAGATACCATGTTCTTCACAAAATTCTTCAAATGATGCATTTTGAAACTCTCCACCATGATCACTTCTTATGGATACAATCTTTAATGATTTCTCATTTTGGATTTGTTTTACATACTTCTTAAAGGCTTTAAAAGCATCACTTTTCTGCACAAGAAACAAAGTCCAAGAATATCTAGAATAATCATCAACAATAACTAAAGCGTATACATTACCTCCGAAGCTTCTTGTCCTTGATGGACCAAATAGATCCATATGCAACAATTGAAGTGGTCTTGTTGTAGTCACCACATTCTTTGGTTTGAAAGATGATTTGGTTTGCTTTCCCTTTTGACATGCATCACATAATTTATCTTTGACAAACTTTATCTTAGGTAGGCCAATAACAAGATCATGTTTGGTTAATTTATTTAAATGATCCATATGAATATGGGCTGCTCTTTTATGCCATAACCATGATTCATTATTGTTTACCAAAAGACATTTTACTTTCAAAGATAAATCATTTAAAGAAATCATAAAAATGTTATTAATTCTTGTACCTTTGAGTTTTACCTCATTGGTGACTTCATCGATGATCAAGCATTCCTCTTTGGTGAATTTGATCTTGAAGCCTTTGTCACAAAGTTGGCTAATGCTTAGAAGATTATGCTTTAGTCCTTCAACATAAAGAACATCTTCAATGGATGTGAAAGGTGGTGCACCAACTTTGCCTTTGCCAAGGATTCTTCCCTTATTGTTGTCTCCATAAGTGACAAAGCCCTTGGCCTTTAACCTTAGATCTAAAAATTGGTTTAAGTCACCCGTCATATGCTTTGAACAACCACTATCTAGATACCATAGGTTTGAAGTGGTCTTCAAGCATACCTACAAAACAAATTAAGTTTTGTTAGGTACCCAAATGGCTTTGGGTCCATCATAGTTAGTTCCTTTCTTCACCCATACATAATGTCCACTAGGAACACTAAAGTTCCTTACATAACAAGCATTGGGTGTGTGACCAATAATACCACAATAAAAACAAGTAGGTTCAAAGTTACTTCTATATCTAGGAGGATAAGATTTCTTCTTAACAAAGTTCTTCCTTTTAGGATAATGTTGCATTACATTAGGCTTGATCACTTTCTCTTGAATTGGTTGGTTACTAGCCTTGACAAAGATAGTCTTGTTGGATGTTGGTTTATCAAATTTAGAGAAACCAAGTCCGCTCTTATCATTGGAGTATCTTTGTGTGCTAAGAACATTTTCCAATCCAATTTGCCCTTTTTCATATCTTTCTAAAACACGTTTTAATTGGACAATTTGGAAGGAAAGTGATTCACAATTCTTGCATGCAACATTATCTTCTTGAACACTAATCATTTTTTCTTTGTCATCTTTATGTTCTACTTCACTTATCTTAACCTTCTCTTCTAAAGATAGTATGATTTTCTTTTGAGATGAGATAGTTTTATAGAGAATTTTAAATTCTTTTAATAACTCTTCTATTGCACCTTGTGCACCATTATCAAAAAGAGAATCATCATAACTAACCTCGCCTTCTTCATCGTCGGAGTGGTGTGATGCCATTAGTTCTAGGTTTGCACTTTCGTCACTATCGGAGTCCGATGAGGAACTTACTTCATTATCTTCCCATGTTATGTAGGCCTTTTTATTTTTGAACTCCTTTTTGCCTTTGAATCCATTCTTCTTCGAAAGCTTTGGACATTCCGGCTTTATGTGTCCTTGTTTCCCACATTCATAGCATGTAACTTCTTGTGATGAAGTGGATGCTTCTTTATCTTTATGCTTTGAGAATTTCTTTCTTTTGACATAGTTAGTTTTATCAATATTATTTTTATTACCAAAAAATTTGCCTAACCTTTTTACAACAAGCAAGAAGTTTTCATCTTCATCCGATGCATCTTTCATTTTGCTTTCTTTTGAATCTACCTTTAATGCAATGCTTTTTGATTTCTTCTCTAAGTTCTCATGTTTTTCCAATCTTCCAAGTTCCGTCTCATATTCTTGAAGTTTTCCAAATAGTGTTGCGGAAGTAAATTTTGATAAATTCTTCTTTTCGGATATCGCCGTCACTTTTGGTTGCCACTCCCTTGTCAAAGATCTGAGCACTTTAAGATTAAGTTCTTCGGTAGTAAGAGTCTTACCAAGTGCCTTCAAGTGATTTGTCAAATGTACGAATCGTTTTTGCAAATCGAGAATAGTTTCACCGGGCTTCATTCTAAACAGTTCGTACTCTTGGCTTAAGGTATTCAATCTTGATCTTTTAACTTCAGTGGTACCTTCATGAGTTTCTACAAGAGTATCCCAAATTTCCTTTGATGTTGTACATGCCGATACTCGGAAAAATTCATCCATACTAAGAGCACCTTGAAGAAGATTGACCGCCTTTTTGTCAGCAAGAACCCTTTTTCTATCATTATCATCCCATGAAGCTTTAGGTTTCTCCGATCCAACACCATTAACGACCGTTGTAGGGACATGAGGACCTTGTAGGACAGCCTCCCAAACTTCTTCTCCTTGTGCTTCTAGATGAGCCTTCATTCGGATTTTCCAAAAGTCAAAATATTCACCACAAAACAATGGAGGCTTGTTGTTAGAACCACCATCTCTGAAAACCGGATTTTGATTTGCGGAAGCCATTCTGGATCTTTAGGAACAAGTTACCTATAACTTTCTCTGATGCCAAATGTAAGTATCAGATATGCCTAAGAGGGGGGGTGAATTAGGTACTTTATAACTTTTTCGGTTTTATGGTGTAAAGTGATTATTTTTCTGGTTTATGGTAATATTACTAAAAGATGTAAAGTGCAGAAAAATAAATGACACAAGGATATATCCTGGTTCCCCTCACAAACCGAGAGTACTCCAGTCCCCTTACGCAGTAAGAGATTTCAATATAATTGGTATCTTGTACAAGCCTAACCAAACACCAAGAACAATCCTCTTGGACCAAGAACAATCCTCTTGGATTTTTCACTAAGACCACTTATGAGAACAATCCTCTCAAAGTGTCTAACTTGTTTCCAACAATCCTGGATAACAAGAATACAACAAGTATTTGATTTTGTATAAGAGTTTGAATAGTAGAACAATGTATCAATCACTTGATTGATCTTCCCTTCCAATGATAATAATTCACAATTCTTTAAAGTAATAGATTGCTCAAAATATTTTCTAGTTTGGATGATATGAAAGTGTGTAGAAAATATCTTGAAAAAGATTGAAGAAAAACAATGTGAATTTCTGAAAATTTCTAAGAGTTTTTGATTGGAAGAGGTGAAGAATGAATTTGAAATTTTGAGTATATATAGATGTTCATAACACCCCTTGAAATATCATAAGTTTCTGTAAATTAATCATGAACAATTGCCAAGATTAAAGGAAATGTTTCCATGAAAAGGTGTGTGGAAAGGTGCTATGAAATGCTGCTGTTTTTCAAAAAACGTACAGGGGAAATCGATTTCCCTTAGCATGAAATCGATTTCATGCATGTAACGTTAACAAAATTTCAAAAACAAACAGTTGGAAATCGATTTCCTCTTTAGGTAAATCGATTTCCATAGTGCAAAAAGTGAATTTTTGCTTCTGGAAATGTTTTAAGACAGTGGCAAATCGATTTCATGTTATGGTAAATCGATTTACCCAGTGTAAAACTTGAATAAAAGATTTTGCAAATGTTTGCTATTATCATGGATGGTCTATGCAATGGTTGGTTGATTTCTTGAGCATCTAAGACTTTAGAGAATGTAATTATAGTCATTATACCTTCTTGAAGTGCAAGCTTGATTCCAAAGCCTTGATCATTGATATTTTAACTTTAACAACTCATCTTTGCCTTCTTGTTATTTAGAGATTTGTCTTCATCAAAAACAAAGTTCTTTATTTAATCTTGACTTCACAGAACATGTCAGGCAACCAGCCAGCACGCATCAGACAGGGCAGGGAGTCCCAGACTGCGTCGGCTAGACGCGAGCGGGCGGCGGCGCAGCTGGCGTCGACCCAGGGACGGGGCCGGGGACGCCGTGTGCGCGTTCCACAGGACTTGGTGGAGAGTTCATCTGCTTCATGCTCTAGGAGTAGGCTGGCTCGGGTATCTTCTTCCCGCCAGCGAGAGGAGGAGGATGAGGATGAGAAGGAGGTGATACCGGATGTTGACCCTCCAGTCGGGGAGGAGGAGGAGGAGCAGGAGGAGCAGGAGGTGGATAGCTATCCGGGAGGGCCTTTTGACACTTCCCTGCTGATTCACTACCAGGATCACGTCGCTCGGCGGATCTGGGAGGGAGAGGTATTTTTTTTAACTTAGCCGTTTATTTGTCACCATTTTTTATAATTTTACCGTTTATTTCTCGCTTATTTGTTTTTTTTTTGTAACAGGAGAGAGAGCCATTGAAAATGGTGAACCACTCCAGGAAGATTTTCGGTCTGTTTAAACCATCAGCTCAGTGGTTTAACGACCATGTGCGAGGTTCAGGGCTTAGCGGGCTCTGCATGACCGGGTACACCACCATCAGCACCGACATGTAGGGGGCATTTGTGGAGCGCTGGCACAAGGAGACGTCTTCTTTCCACTTGCCGGTGGGGGAGTTGACGATCACCTTGCATGACGTCCAGTGTCTTCTCCACCTACCCATCAGGGGGTGGCTGTTGGACCACTCCAGGATACAGAGGGTCGAGGCCATTGAGTGGATGATGCACTATTTGGGCATGCCGCACGAGGTTGCTCACCTGGAGTGCGTCTCGACTTCTGGGTGTCATGTCCGGTTCAACACACTGAGCCTCTATTTTGAGTTCCACCTGGACGCGGCGGCCGAGGCCGAGCAGGAGGGTAACGACCTATTCAGGGAGTACCACCGCGGTTGCGCTCTCCGGTGCTGGTACATGCATGTGGTAGGCGCTGCATGCTTTGTGGACAAGAGTGCCAGGTACGTCGACGTGGCCTACCTCCGCTATTTCATGGACCTGGATACCGTTCACCAGTGGAACTGGGGGTCAGCTACTCTGGCATATCTCTACCAGAAGCTGAATGAGGCCTCCAACTGGAGGACGAGGCAGTTGGTCGGATCCTGCACACTGCTTACGGTACGTTTTATTTTAATACATTATCGTATTTATTTATTTATATATGTTTCGTATTTAATTTTAATACATTATCTTGTTTCTGTTTCAGAGCTGGATCATCTCCTACTTCTCCCGCATCCACGGCTACCACCTCGATCCTGCGTACGTGGACGCCTTGCCCAGGGCCGCCAGATACGATCTCCAGAGGGGGAACGATGCGGTGGGACCATACCGTGGATACCTGGACCGCACTCTGCACGACGACGTCACCTGGAGGCCGTTCATCGACTACGCTCAAATTGTCCCCTTTGACGGCATTGCACTTTATTCTGGCTGGTTGGCTTGCGGGACCGGCATCATGGTTCGATATCTCCCTGAGCGGTGCATGCGTCAGTTCGGATTCGTGCAGCGGATACCCAGGTCACCCTTTGAGGCTGCTCCCGACACTATGACCCGAGTGCAGCTCACTGCCATATGGGAGCATTGGGAGGATCATGTGGTACCGCTGGAGTACCGTCTCACTCGGGTCACCCAGGACTGGCACAGTGAGGAGGGATACGTCACATGGTTCTACCGGGTGTCACATCCTCTTCTGAGACCCGACATTCCCGGCGCTCCTAGGCCAGCAAACGAGGAGATCATGGAGAACCAGCAGGCCGAGGATGATCACGCCATTGATCTCATGCCGATCTGCCAGCGGATATCGATGCTTGGGCGGGACGCGTTGGGTCGAGGTATCGTGGAGCGGGGCGGTCCAGAGGCAGTCGCCGTGATGGAGATGATCGTCACTGATGCGGACCGTGCGACGACATACAGGCGGCAGAGGAGGTCTCAGGGCGAGAGGTTTAGGCACACCCAGTAGTGGTCGGGTTTATATATTTTTTGTTATCGGATTGTATCTTTAGCACACTATTTTTATTTTTTTCGGTTTGTATATATTATTTTCATCGGATTAGTATTTTTTTTGTTTATTTATCATATTAGTATTTTCAGTTTATCTATTGCTTATTTTATTTGGCGTTTACGTTTAATTAAAATGCGAGACTGTTTTAGATAAAACATAAAAAAAAAACAAAGTTTCTGCATAATTCAGAAATGAACTTCCGAAACCCCCCAAAATCTGAACAAAGGTGTTTTCGGAAGTTCATCTCCGAAGACACCCCCCATGAGGTGTTTTCGGAAGTTCATCTCCGAAGACACCCCTCATGAGGTGTTTTCGGAGATGCACTTCCGAATTAAGGAAATTTTTTTTAAAAAAAAAAGCGCTTCGGAAGTTCATTTCCGAAGCAGGGGTATTTTGGGATTTTCGCTGGGGGTGACCCCCATAGGGAGGTGGGTAAAGAAAAAATCTAAAAAAATTCTAATTATAATACTAAACAAAATAAAAAACAAAACTATGTGCAAACAAAATAAATGGGAGCATTGAGCAATCCAACTTCAAATAAATGGATCTTTATAGATTGTAGACAGTACGGACAAGATTCGAATTGTGGTTCTTTCCTCCACTTGTTAAAGGAGATATAACAAGACGTTGGATGATGGAAGCAATGTAGTATAGTACATATAGTGGCATGTGATTATGTCCAATTTGACATATAAAGTATAAGTTATCTTAGATCTATGTGCGCACATGTGGTTATAAATTGGGAATGGCTATAAACTTTTTCTTTCTTAATTAATACTATTATTTACTTCATTTTTAATTTATATTTTTAGTCTTGAGGTAAATTCAATATGATTATGAACCTCTCAAAACTAGTTTAACGCTGAATGTTTAACATTTCAAGTAAAATATGAATTTTACAATAATAGAAGTAAAAAAATATAAAATATTTTGTCAAAACTTAATAAAAATAGCAAGGTTCAACTTTGGATTGAGTTCATGTTAAATTCATATTATCTTTTATCTTTTATTATAAAATTCCCGGGGTTAAGTATCTTGTTATTCCTATAAATATCTCAAATTTCATTTTTAATCCCTATTAAAAAAATTGACATATTTTGGTCCCCACAAAATTATTATGCACATAGGTTTAGTCCCTAGTGTTAAACCAATGTGTATTTTTGAATGATTGTTTTACAGACATGTTTAGAACGTTATAAAAAGTTTCTCGAAAAAAAAAACTCAAAAATTGATCTCTAAGTCGAGATTCGTATTACTTTTATCATTATCTTTTGAAATTTAAAAAATTCATATTTAATTTTTCTCATTTAAAAAATTATATAATTTGATAAAGAAATATTTTATAATATACTAAACACGTATGAAAAAAATTATTCAAAAATTTTAAATTTTAAGGGTAATTAAACAGTTTTCAAAATTTTAAAAAATAGAAAGGACTAAAACTGCATGCATAAAAATTTTATAAGGACTAAAATATGTCATTTTTTTAATAGGGACTAAAAATAAAATTTGATATATTTATAGGAACCAAAAACATACTTAACCCAATTTCTAATTGTTTTTTTATAATGAATATAGATACTTTTTATTAGAACGGTCAGAAATTTAATAAAATCGATTCAATTCATATATATTAACGGTTAGAAATTTAATAAAATCGGTTCAATTCATATATGATTCAACTAAGTAATAATGTTATACTACCTAATGTTGATATGGACATTCATTCACATATACAATATTGGATTACAATTTTCATCTTCATATATCAACAGGTGATCTACATCCCATGGTCGTCCACACTCCACATTAGACAAATTAAGAACAATTTTAATCGTCTTGCAGGGGCGGAGTTATAGCCTAGCGAGCCCGGACACGCGCCCGGGCTCAACCCCTCATTTCGTTGTATACTCTCCATTAAATAGTTGGTTTTTTAGACAACACTAGGAGCAAAATTAGTAATTTTTAGACAAAAAATTAAGTGAAAAATTAGTAAAAATAGGGTGTAAAATTTTTTGACAAAATTAAGGGCAAAATTTTTAGACAAAATTAAGGGTAAAATTAGTAGAAACAGAGTGTAAAATTAGTAAAAACAATGTATAAATTTTTTGCCCGGGCTCTCTAAAATTTCTGACTCCGCCACTGTCGTCTTGTATATATAACTGAAACTTTGACTCACACCCATTTAATTTTTTAACACACTATTGCATGATTCCAATTCATTTAAACATTAAATTGGATGTTGGAGTACTAACATTTCAGATAGCTCTTTGATTACTGAAGAATCATAACCATCGTATTGGAAGCTTCACTGCAGGGATCATCTTCAATCTTTCATCTTCATATGGGGAGTCATTAGGCATGGTTGGGAAGATGCTTCTCTTGACAGTTAATTCATAATATATTTTCAACTAGGCAAAATTTCTTGTGACGCTAAATTGATTCTGGCCCTGAAAATGTTGGGTGAATTGTGTGTGTGGGGTAGGTGGAGTTGGCTAATCATCTTTTTATTGTGTGAGGTTGCTTCAGCAATCTGGTAGAGAGGTTTTAGGTGGGTGGGGCGGCTTGGGCCAATGCCACACTCGATTTTAGGAGTGTTTCAGAGTTGTTTCAGGGTCTAAATCAAAGGAAACACATGACTTAAAGCTTGATCTCGATCTGACATTCTGTGGATTGGACTATTTAGAAAATGCAAAATAAAGTTATTTCTTTTGGGAAAACTTATCAATTAATCATTGGTTGTCTAGGATTATTAGCTTGGTGTGGAAGTGGATACATGCTCATGCATGCTCCGAGTTTTGTAGTTTCTCTGATTGACTAGGAGTTAAACTCCCTCAAATAGCTAGGAAGTTAGGGTTGTGTAGGATCGCCACCTCTCCTTTTTGTTTTGGGTAGGTGATTGTATCTTCCTCTCCTCCTGCTCGCTATCTTGTGTAGGTGATTGTATCTTCCTCTCCTCCAGCTCGCTATCTCCCGAATTCTATTGTGTTTGTTGCTTAATGATATTAGAATGTTGGACTGGTTGACTTATGTTTTCTTTTCTGGTTGTTTTGTTGTTTTGCTTCTCTATTTAATCAGATTTATTTTTCTTCCACATTTCTGGTGTTTTTTCTAATTTTTGCAATTATTGTAATAAAAATTCATTGTAATATGTGATTTCTGTCTTGTTATTAAAGAAATTATATTTTATAAATCTAAAACTTAATAATTAGTAAAAATACAGTTCTATGAACTAGCAGAATTGTCTCAGTTTTAATGATTACATGCTTCTAGTAGGATGGATGAACAATCATAGAAATCACAAAACTAAAGCTGTTTTGTACATGCCATATTTCAAATGGATTCTACTATCACCTCACACAGCAGTGCCTACCTGGATAACTCCCCCATTCAGTTACTTTTCCCATACCAAAACTAAACAATGCACTCATGAGATTTGCTTATACATCCTTCATCTTACAATATACTTAGGGTTTGCCACGTTAATTACTCTTTTCAGTTTTTGAAAAACAAAAAACACAGCATTTAGGTATAACTTTTTTAAGGGTTAAAAATATATTTATAACCATAAAAAGACTACAAGTGACACTTAAAGTAAACAAATGACCCAGGTATTCATTGCTCTCCAAGTTTTCTTTTGTGGTCCTAACGGCTTTTTATTTGTGATTTTTTTTCAATATAAAAAATATGAATAAAGATATCAACACCTTAACCTTATGATACTGTTTTATTGTAGCTGTTTTTAATAGTGGCGGAGCTAATAATTTTAGGCAGTCTGGACAAAAAATTAATATTATTGATTATTTATCTGTTTTAATTTTCACATCCTATTTTTACTAATTTTGTTCATAATTTTGTCTAAAAATCGACTATTAAATTGGAGGAATACAAAGAAAATAGGAGTTGAGCCCGGGCGCGTGCCTGGGCTCGCTGGGCCTTAGAACCGTCCCCGGTTTTTATGGTATCAGACCGTTTTTTAAAGTGCGGAGAATTCTAAATTTCCCCCCTCACTTCTGTATCTCCAACTACAAACAAAAATGTATGTAAATCATAAACATGTTACTTTTATACTACTATACAGTAGATGTTTTTGTCAAAAATACAAGAAAAAATGATGTAAAAACTTACCTAAAATAGTAGGATATTATATAGAATAAATACATGGAGTTAATGGGTTGACATAAAGGTTGATGGTTTGGACCAGATCCATATTAAGGAGATTGAATGCTATCTATATTTTCTCTAACCAATATAGTACATTCACCATCAATCTTTCCTATAGTACTTAAAGCACCATTGACTATATATTGACAGTAATTGTGAATATTGAAAGTCCATATAGAAAATAAAAAGTAATTGAATATGAGTGGGCCTAATGCATGCAATATATATGATGAGTCTTGTTGTAATGTACGGAGAAATAGGGCAATATTATTTTTGGGTCGGGGGGTGGGGGGCTGTGGGGAGGGAAAAGGAGATTAATTTTGAGCAGAGATTGTACACAAGCCTCTCAATGATGTAGCATTAGGACAGTGATGGGGGCACACATATTTCCATGTGATTGGATCTTCAATCTTTTGAACATATTGAATCATTACTATCATCAATCATGAAGAAATGTAAGTCTAATTTTTTGAAAAAAGAAATGAAAGATTTACTATTTAACTTTGAGCATTAATAGTCCATAGAAGTAGGTTTGTTGGTAAATAAACTGACACTCTATCGTCTTAAAGACGATTCTGTTCTCATGTTTGTTAGAAGCACGAGGCAAACATTGCGGTGTGTTAGCAAAGAATTTGTTTAATAGCGCTATGTAAGTATGGTTTACCAGGCAAATTTGAGATTTGTGTTGTAGCTCATCTTGTACAACTTCAAAGACGACTATATTCTCATGTTGCCAGAAGCATGAGGCAACCATTGCGGTGTGCTTGTGAAGAATTTGTTTAAAATTTGTTTTCTTTTATCTTGAATCAAAGATTGGAAATGCAAAGTGTGAATACTGCAAATATTTGATTGAAGACTTCACCATCTCACTGACAATTGCATTTATGAAGAAAAAACTTTTAGCATTAATTAGTAATTGACTACAAGAGAAGTAACAAATAGAAGGACTGAAAAATCTCTGCCATAGAGATAGTGTGTACCTACAAGGGTCCAACTTGAAAGAGAACTGTTGGTCCACCAAGCAGGGATGTTTTCAGTATTATTAATAAAGCCAAAACCTTCATCATCATGGAAACTACTTAAAAGTTAAAACAATGTCCATTGTTTTGGTATATCCATGTTCCCAGCTTCAGTTTTCAATAATCTATTATATGCATTGAGAAAACAACTATGAATATTATCCATTCCAAAACGTATAATTAATTCTTGTATGATACATAATGTATAAGTATTCTTGTTAACACCAATGCAAGATATGTTATAATAGATGTATCTATATATTTTGACATGATACATGAAAGATCAAAAATACTAAAATAAAACGAAGAAAATAAGGCGAAAAAATGGTTTAAAATTGTCTTATGCAATAACAATGAATTTTGTGGTCTCAGTGACAGTTTCAAAACCCCAATTTGGACCACATTTTTCAGTATTTTGCTGCAACATTTACAGCTATGTTACAAGCACCAGAAGCAGCAGTGGATTTTTTACAGAAAGTGTAAAGATCCATGCATAGTAATGTTGTATCACCTAGAACAATGAATGAAGTTTTTAAGCCGATTAATTTTACCATCCAAAAAGGGGTAACAGCCCAGCTTAATGCCCATTTGTCTGTTATTTCTGTATAATCTTGGTTTTAACTGAGTAATGATATGAATAATGTCATACTATACAATTAAATAGCATTTTTTCATGCAATGAGGAGAATAAACTTTGTGGCTTGTGTGAAGGGAAACCCAAATCTCACAGGAAAAGAAAAGTTTTTGGCTATTTGAAAATCAGAATCAGAAGATGACAACAATCAATAAATCTTTTAACTTTAACTTTCTCTGTATAGACAACAAAAAAAAGACAATTAAGATATTTAAGATGTACCCCATTTGTTCTACACCGGACAAATGCTTTAAAATCACACAAAACTTCAAACACTGTGTTTGACGTCGCTACTTTAAACTTTAAGTATAAGTTCTAGTTCAGGGTCTTCTTATGCTCTTACACATAGTATTAAATTACACAAACAGTTGCAGGTGTTACGATTGCAGTCTCAATGCCATGAGACTTGTTGTTGCTGCAGCGTGAATAAATACTTATGAATTTATATTTTCGAAGAAGAATGAGATTTGGGATGCTAAAACTTGAATTTTTATAAGAGTTTTTTTTTAATAGCGAAAGAAAATGTTATAAAAAGAACAAAGAGCACTAGTACTAGTAGTGCGCAAGAGCAACAAACTCAGCAAAAGTCTAAGGGTCTAAAAAACAAACAGAAGGGCGAAAAACAACAGAAGCAGTAATGTTCATAATGCAATCGCACATACATTGCAATTTTGGTCCGATATTGTTGCATGAGTCAATATTGCAGCCATATCAGTTGCGAACTGCAATTTAAAACCATGTCAGGCCAATAATGTTAATTCAACTAAATAAGAGAAAACAAACTCACAGTATTTGTTTTCTTTGTAGGCAAATTAACACCAACTAAGATTGCCATCGAAGTTGTGTTATGATGAGAATTATCGGTCTTTGTTAAACTACGAGTCCTTCTTCGTAGATTATTCGAGACAGTTTTTCATAAACCTTACCTTACAACAAAAAATTGCAGACTTTGTTGAAGTTCTCTTGAGATCTGTAGGTAAAAAATTTATATTTAATCTTGCAATATACTATATTCAAGGAAAGACTAACTACACATCAAAAGTAAAAGTTACCATAATTATACCAACATATATATATCAACCGTACTATACAGTAGTCAACACCAATAAATCAAATACTCATTTTAGTTTCTTCTCCAGATTCGGATAAAGAATCATATATCATTGTCATCATCATCATCATCTATATTTAGAAACTGAAAAGACACCATTTCCATTCAAAGCATTTCTGTTGAAAAGGAATATACATAAATAGATCTATGAAGTCAGCAAAAAAACCCTAATTGCTAATTGCCCCTCCTCACTTCCCCATGTATGCCTATTTTTTCATACCCTAGGTTTTTCTGCAAAACTTGTAAAACCTATTTAATACACAGTAACATAATATTGAAATATAATAATAATAATATTGATATTAACAACAAAAATTATAAAAATAAAATATAAGGAAGTGCTGTAAACCCATGATACCATTAATTAAAAAAATAGGAGAAAAGAAAATTACAAATTTTCAGAAAAAAAATGAATATAAAAATGAAAACCCACCTGACAGAAGCACAAAAAGCAAAGTTGTTGAAAGGGTGAGAGAGCAGCTGCTTAAACATTGGTCAGATCTTTGACAGTATTTTTTAAAGCCGTTTATGGCTGATGCAGCATCATCAAGATTCTCAGTTAAAAAAAGACATAAGGAGTTGTTAAATTTACATTGATCAGATCAGAAACCAACCAACCAACCCACTTGCACTTTCATCATGTGAATCTTGATGATGCTACATCCGCAAATGACGACTGTTTATCTGTCCATGCAACTATGGCCTTCTTCCTGCCAATCCCATCCAAAACCAAAAGTACATATCATATCATGCCAGAAAAAGAAATATATTTTTAGATAAAAAGGCTCACGGAATATGTGTAAATATTTTTCTCACGGAATTTGTCTAAAGAGAAACTAAAAAAGAGGGAACAAGAGAGAAACTATGCAGGTGAAGAAGCTCTTTACTCGAAAAAGAAAACTAAATTAAAGCAGAAACTAAACCATTTGTTTTTTTTTTGTTGTAAAAACATCTATAGATCAAGAAAAGTGAAGGATAGGCTATCCTTTTTATCAAAATCAAGATAGCAATCTTTGTTAATATGTGAGATCTAACAATTAGGGGAAAAGAATAGGAGAATGAAGTTGATGGAAGAAAAAAAGGAAGAATGATGATGAGGGAAGAGAGAGAACTAATTTGGAGTTAGAAACACATAAGGTATTTGGTAACAGTGGAGAGACTAGGCAAGTGTATTATATATAAAGAGAGGGGCAGCATGGACAACTGAATACAAACTTTAGGTCTTGAATTAAAAAAACTGAGATTTTTTTTAAAGTTTTTTTTTTATAGAGTGGTATCCTTCCTTCTGTACCGACTAATCCACCAAAGAGTCCGAGAGCATTATTGCTCCACGTAGCCTCCGAAAATTGGTCCTACGCTCTTTCAAACTCACGAATTCAAGGGGAACAAACCCTTGAGACCCAAACACCCTCCCACTAGGTTAACCCTCTCGGGTTAGATTTTTTTAAAAGTTAATAAATAATAATATTTTAGAAATTTTATATATATATATATATATATATATATATATATATATATATATATATATATATATATATATATAACAGGTAGTGCACTGACAGTGTAAAATAGTTTTACACTGTCTTCCAATAGAAAGCTATCAATTAGCTATGTCATTAAATTATTTGTTAAATAAAAGAGTGGTTTAATTGGATACATGATGGTGATTGGTTGACAGTGTAAAAATAATTTACACTGTCAGTGCATCACCCCTTTTCTCATATATATATATATATATATATATATATATATATATATATATATATATATATATATATATATATATATATATATATATATATATATATATATATATATATATATATATATATATATATATATATATATATATATATATATACTTTTCATTTTTTATTTTTGAGTTCTTAAATCATAATTAATTTTCAAGAGAAATGCAATATTAACTTTTTTGTTTTTGTTTTTAATGAGAATTGTTATGGTGAACCTTGCTAGGAGTGTGCAATGACCAAAACTATATAGTAGTTCGGTTTCTAGTACAAATTGGATAGTCTAGGGTTTTAAGTTTAGTCCACACATATACACAGAGAGGTTTCTCACGTTTATCTCCATCTTGGCCTTGGTGATGGCATCTATTACAAATAATGGGCATCACATCCTCTTGTTGCCTCAATCGTGCCTAAGTGTTGCTTGATCAAATAAAATACTATGTGTCTCGTTATGCATGTGTGTTTCTACTCGGGTATGTATTAATCCCTCTACTTTAGTGATGGGTCTAGAGGTCTTGTGTAGGAGGGGCCAAATAAATGTTGAAAGTTATGATTGTCCATAGCCACTAAGCATGAGGCTTGTAAAGAACCGCTTGAGCAAATATACCAAGACATCTAAGGCCTATAATGTATCACACGTTGTAACACCCTAAGTCTACCTAGTAATTTATGCAGAAAATCAGAGTATAAAATTTAAGAAAACATACGCATTGGGATATTACATTTCGTCATTCAAAATCATTCACGGCATACTTGCCTTCATCATAGATACATATACATAGCACGTAAACATAAATGGATAATTTAATTAATTCTCAAAAATCACTTTATCACAATAATTATTTCAACTCGCAGCAGAATTCACAAAGTTTCACAATTTTCAAATTAATCATAACACCTTCGCAATATAGCTTCAAGCTACAATTCAACAATAAAGCATCACTAAAATTCAACAAGTAACAAATAATTAAAACACGCATTTATCCCTCCGAGTGCTACGTATCAGAGCGACCACCGACTCGACTCATAGCGTCTAAATCTTCATCAAAGCTATCACCTGCACGTTACAAGTATAAAGGTAACAACAAAACAAATAAAAGGGGTGAGATATCAAACAATATAAACAGGGTGATGATAATCAGTATATTCAGGTTTAAGTTAAAATAATCATCACTATGCAGTATAATCATTACCGTCTAATTTACTTCACTATTTCAATCAAAACAACACACATCACAATATCTCACATAAATTCATATTCAGATTACTCGACAATTCACATAAGTTCACACATCAAATCACATAAACTCATAATCACACAAATGAAATGCGACTCTAACAAATGCACATGCATGTGGTACCCAGGACTTCAGCCCCCATCGCCAATTGCCAATAAATAGAGGCATTTAAACAGGCATAAGTCTTCGTCACAGTTGCCAAATCAAGGTCGTCGCTAAAACATGCAATCATGAGAATCAGAGAATGCATCATCACAAAACAATTCACAACAACATCGTCACAAGGCATCCGCCTTTATCACAAATGTTACCAATAATTAGAGGTAACTTAACGTCACTTTAATATTCACAGACATGTCACCAAACATCGTCACAAAGGCATTCGCCACAGAAAAGGGAAATCCTTAGTAGACTATAATAATCACAGATTATTCTTCGTCACAGAGAATCATCATCGATCAAATTCCATATTCATTCCAATCATCGCAGGTAACACAAGCCTACAATAATCATATAGCAGCAAGTTTTCACACAAAATTTCTAGGTTCTAGATAATTTTCCAATTACTTTCACTCATCAAGATTCAGTCATTCGATTAACAACCGACACAGTTAATCAATAATTCACCAAATAATAAAACCACACAATTAATTAGTACCCAACACACAAATACAGTGCATATATAATTTTCCAGAAAATCACAACATAACGAAGACCAAATAATACCAAACACAGCGATAAAATTAAAACCCAACCCCACATATACAGTTCATCATATCCTCGTTTATAGAGCAAGAACCCCACCTTACCTTGTATTCGGAGTCCGCTCTACAGTTTTCGGTCGAATACAATCTTCCAGCTTTGCCAAATTTTTCCGGTTTCTCCTTCCCTGCACAGTTCTCGTATCCCTTTTCTTCCCCTCTTCTCTGCACGAGCACTTCCACGTTCTCTTCTTTTCTCTACAAACCCTTATTTCTTTTCTTTTTCAGATAACCAAACTGAAACCTCTCATCTCAAATTCCTTCTTTTATTTAACTCCACCCAGTTAACACTATTATCTCATCTGGGCCTAATTTCTGCACCCCCAAAAATATTTAACACCATCCGATCCAATTAATTAACACAGTATACTCCCTTTTTACTCTTCGTCTCAAATTCTCGGTCTAATTTTAATTACTCAGAAAATTCTCAAAACATCAAATATTGCTCTATTAATATTTTTTAAACAAAAATATTAAAATTCTCGATTAAATATCGATCCTCTATCCCGAAATAATACCGATTAAATCGCCAAAAACGCGAAAAATTCAATAAATGTCCCAAATGACTAAATTAAGTAAATAATCATTTTTCCGGGCGTTTTAACTCTCCCCCACTTAAAATATTGTCATCCTCAAAAATTTATCTGATACAACCATCCTCAACTTCACCTCCACGTCCAACCTTCCAACATAGCAACCAATTAACGCATCTCAAATGGACAACACATATGTCGACCATTCCGGTACTTCTTCAACATAACCGTTACTAACTTGTTAACTATTCCAACAGTAGCTTGTGGCATCAACTTACAAAGTAATAACAACCATAACTCACTCATACTTGGATATTCAACGTCATATCATCCTTAACGACATCCTTAGATACCAATCATCTACACAACTTCGTTTCTAAAACTGTGTATAATAATTACCAACCAAGTATAATAAATAGCATTCGAATAGTCGTATCATTCTCATAGCGACATTACCATAGCCACATACTCGACATAATTCAACTTCATCAAACATCTTCGTCATACACGGAAATCACCAACAATGTCTTAGCTATGGTAACCAAAAATTACTGTAACATCATATGGTACCAACTCATTGTCTCTACTTCGCCAGATACATACCCATTGACTACATACAACCACAATCACATACTTACTACTTCAGCAATTACTTAAGAGAATTCTAATTCTCCATCTCGACATCCCTACGTCCACAACCTTCCAAATACAATCCATCGATCAAGACATATCCTCTCCGTAGACATATTAATTCTTCATCGTCTACGAGTAGTACGCATAACAACTGCGCCACATCACGCTTTCACTGCGCACTCTGATTATCCAACTTAGTCAACATCTGATATGTTTAACTCTTTCGTAACCACCCCTTCATAAGTTTGCACAACACGGTGAGCGATTATTCTCGCGGTTTAATATCCATCACTTTTATACCATTAAGGCAACAAAATAAGCTTATCTTATCTATATGATTCCGTATACTACCAATAAGAGATTAAGGGTGATCAAGTCCTCAATTTGTCTATAGATATGTTGATGTTTTTATTGGCTGATTGACATCTATGTTTGGCTAAAACATAATAGCAGCAAAATATAATACATTGTATAAGTCTTGCAAATATAAAAGAATAAAACAGGTACAAAAGCAAGATGTTATATGGAATGTCATGACATCAACTCATGACATCGCGCCTGCAGAACTGGAATGAAGATTCAGTTTGATTCTCAACAGATACAGAATATTCTATGAATATTATGTAATCCAATGTGGCACATATTTAAAGTTTAATAGAATCAAGTCAGAATATTGAAGAATCAAATCAGAATATTGAAGATTCAATAGTTTCTAATTTAGGAGATAAATTAGGAAACTTGTGATTGAAGACCTTTCTTTTAGTAGAAGATATCTGCAGATTTGTAACAGCCAGTAGTGCTGCGATTTGTAAGCCCTAGTGTATGGTGTTGTTTTTTTACCTCCCCGTTTCACTTGGGAGGACGGCACGCCGGACCCTTCACGCGAAATTTGGAAGGTGAAAGGCGTCCTTGTGGGATGAATTTTATTTAAGTTCTTCCTATGATAGCACACAAACTTTTTAATTATCCTACAAGGAGGAAGGGGAAAAAGATCTCAAATAAACCCTAAGAGTCTTCTAGGTGTGGGGATTTCACCTAATCAGAAGTTCTGGAGTTCGGGAGGTCGGTTATACATAGGGAAGGTTTTAAGCACCCTACATATCTGTAGTACTCTACGGGAACCTTCTCTGTGTCTATGTGTGTGTGTTTGGTAATTGATTGGGAAAGTTTCTCCTTTGTGTTAGGAGATTGAATTGATTTGAAAGACAGATGAACAAACTGTTTTTTTGGTTTTTGATTAGCTCGCTGAGATTCCTTTTGAATCTCATGCCTACATATCCCTAATGGAAGTTAGAGCTTTTTGTAGTTCGGGGAACTAATTAGGGAAATGAATTGATTTTTTTGGTGCCTTGCTTGAAGCTTTGAATTAAATATCTGTTTATAGTAAAGAGACATGAAGTCATCTTTACAGAGAGGTATTTCTACTGTTCCACCACAAACATTTAAAGTGACAGAAAAGCTGAGTTTGTTTCATAAGAGATGGACCTTACTTGGTTGTGTGCAAGTATGCCAGTCGCGTGTCTCTTGAATGAAAGAAATATTCTCGACCAAATTAGGGAAAGTTGTACAATTCTAGGGATGTGCTAGAGCATGCCTTTCAGATCCCTAAATGGGAGAATGTTTGAAATTGAAATGTTTGTTTGTTTGTTTGTTTGAATGTGGTGAAATAGGATAAATATCTCTCTATAGAGATAAGTCATGTCTATCTACTGTATAAAAGATTTGATTTTGACTGGCTTGTATGAGGCCTAAGCTTGAGGCTTAAAAGGTTTTTATTGACTCTGGGAGATGACTCCATTGGGAATTGACTTTGAAATTTGTGTTCTGTATGAAGCCCAGAATTGAGGCTGACTCTAGTTGGAGAGTGTTTATTTTGTTTTATTGAAAAGGTTTATTTTAGTGTTCTGTACAAAGCCCGAAATTGTGGCCGACTTTACCTAGGGAGACTCTATTTTGTGCCTTGTACAAAGCCCAAGGTTGTGGCTAACTGCTGAGGAAACAGACTATGGTTGACTCTATTTTGTGCCTTGTACAAAGCCCAAGGTTGTGGCTAACTTGCTAGGGAGAAGACTCAAAGGATATGAATCTTTTGACATAGAAGAGGATGTTTATCTGCCTTGTACAAAGCCCAAGGTTGTGGCTGACTTAGTGGGGAAAAGATCCTAAAGGTTACGAATCTTTGACACAGGAAATGATGTTTATCTACCTTGTACAAAGCCCAAGGTTGTGGATACTTGATGGGGAAGGACTCACTGTAGAGACTCTATTATCTGCCTTGTACAAAGCCCAAGGTTGAGGCTGACTCTGGATAGGGAAACACCTATGAGTAGGATTTTTGACTCTAAGGGGAGTATCTGCCTTGTACAAAGCCCAGGGTTGAGGCTGACTCTTAATGGAGAAGAGATCTACTAGTGTGGGATCTTTTGACTCAAAGGAGAATATCTGACTTGTACAAAGCCCAAGGTTGTGGCTGATTCTATTGAGGATTACTCTGCTGTTTAGAGATTAAAGGTTGACCCTTCAGGGGATTGTCCTCTTGTTAAGCAGGGGTTGATGAATGAAAGACCCAGGTTTGAAGGTTGACCTTACTGGGGGATTTGTTTGAGTGATTAATACTAACCCAGGGTTGACTCTATTGGGGAGTTTTGAAGGTTTGAAAGATGATTTGTAAGCTAACCCTTTCCAGGGAATTTGGATTTGAAGGATTGATTTTAGAGGCTGACCCTTTCCAGGGGTTTTGACTTTGAAAGATTTGTTTTGGAGGCTAACCCTTTCCAGGGGTTTTGGATTTAAAGGAGTGTTTTTGGAGGCTAACCCTTTCCAAGGGTTTTGACTTTGAAAGATTGATTTTGGAGTCTGACCCTTTCCAGGGGTTTTGACTTTGAAAGATTGATTTTGGAGGCTGACCCTTTCTAGGGGTTTTGGATTAAAGGAATTGTTTTAGACTTCTTGTTTAAAGCCCAAGATTAAGGCTGACTCTGACTGAGGATATTCAGATGTGGAACCTAGACTCTACTAAGGAGAAGACTCAATTGAGATTGAGAATAAAGGTGACAGAGACTCTCCATGTCTCTCATTCCAAAAGGTGGACTCAAAACTGAGATTGAGACATTCTTAGCTTGTTTAAAGTCTGGTTTTAAGAATAGAAGAAACTCACCAGGGTAGGCTAAGAGGTGACTAAAGATCTGTTCCTATGTTTATAAGAAACCTGATGGGTCCTTGTATACAAGCTCAAGAGAAAGCTGGGAATGTGCTTTTAAGAAGCCTGTGGGTCCATGTATTGTAAGCCCAAGAGGAGGCTAATCGAGGGTCATCGAGGGTCCTTGTTATAGCAAAAGAGAAAGCTATGTTGGTTTTGAACTTATTTTGGCTCTAAGCAAATGGGTAAGAGGTTTCACCGGGAATAGTTCCTCTTGGGTGGATGTGCCCTATTTTTATCATAAAATATTTTTACAAGAGATTAGGTTTTTAAAATAAAGTGAAAACTATATTTAATATATTTTAAAATACTTAAAAATATGTTATTTTAATCCAAATAAAAATATATCAAATAAATAATATTTTTGTGATTTTTTTTGTTATTCGTAAAATAGGTATATTAAATGAAAAGTATGTGAAAAATCAAGTAAAAATGGTTTAATTTGAAGGGTGAATCAATTGGTTAAAGTTGTGAAGAAAATGATGAAAAATAGTGGTAAAAAAAAAGTTTGTCTCCACCAAGGTTTGAACCCACGCCCTTGAAGTGAAGAGTTTAAAACAAAAGCCAACTGAGCCACGCGCGTGGACTGGTAGAGACAAGAGACCAAATCCTTTTGTGTGAAACAAGCGTGATAAAATGAAAATAAAACAAAAAGGTCTGAGAGGAGGATCGAACCCCAGACCTGAGGCAAGAGGAGACTAAGAGCGCACGGGAGGCCACTAGGGCAAACGATGTATTCATTTAATACACACCTTCAGTTAAATATATTTTAAACTTTCCCCCTAAGTTGAAAAAATTGCGCGCCATGGCCATCTTCATCTTCAACCTCTCATCATTCAAGAATTTGAAATTCTATCTCCCTCGTTTCTCAACCAATTGCCACGAAGTAAACATGAAACTCACTCGTTTTTGGACAAGGAAACTGATGGTGGTATTTGATTTCATTTATTTTGAATTTAACTCAAAATTCACACGCATAAATCATAATAACCCTAAAACCGGAATTTAATATGAAATGACATATATGTATGATATGATCGAATTGATTGAGGGTTAATGATCCTCATAGGTGCAGAAACCAACTGGTAACTTCATTTTTTATTTATCATGCATGAATTATTGAGTTTGAAGCTCATGAAGCTTACCTCAAAAATGGAGATCGAGCTCTGATCAAAGTGTGTTACAGAGCTGCTGCAGTGATCCAAATAGCTTCAATGATCCTCCAGGAAGGTGTTGAGATGCTTAGCTTGAGTTAGAACTCCCCAGAACTTCTTGCTTGACCTCAACTGATGTGGCTCCAAGTGAGAGGTGAAGATGATGATCCTCCACGCACAGAAGTGTTCCAGGTGTTTGGATCACTTCTAAATACCCCCTTTGATGTGTTTGAATACTTATTTTCAAAGGAAGAGCTCTAGTTTGAAGAATCCGAGTCTTCTTGCCAACAAACCTTTGAAAAACCTAAGTATGAGGGAGAGAAGGAGAAAGCAAGATTTCTGTTGCTTTGGTGTGTCTAATACTGAGGTATGCTCTTTTATTTATAGGCAAAAGGTTCAGAACAAATTAGGGAGAGTGAGCTTTGCTTAATGAGGTTAACTTGGTTTCTTGGTTATGAAGGAATTTCAAAAATATCCAAAATGCAATGATGGAAATTTTGATTCCACTTGATCAATCCCCTGGCCATCGATCATGTGTGATCTTAGGGGACAATTCTGTTGCAGAAGTGAACTCTAATTGGCTTAGGAGAAGATTCTTTGATGATTCATCAAGATTCCAAATTTGTAATGATTACTTAATCACATGGCATTGAATTTTTGCAACTTGGCCAAAATGATGAAATAGTGAATTTGATTCCTTGAAATCTCTTCTGATATCTCATGGATGAGGATGCATCTATTGGTAGAGGCATCGGCACAAAATTTGCAAAATTCAAATTTGGACATGACCTATAATTTCACTTCAAATGCCATACTTTGATCAATCATATCTCTTAGCTCATGGTTGAACATAATTTGAAAAGCCCTTGACATGTACTTCAATTCATTAGTTTGGTGTTTGCCCAAAATCCTTAGGGAAATTAGTGAAAAAGTCCCATAAAGTTTGAAGAAAACTAGGGTTTCTTTGCTAGTTTTATGAAGGCAGTCTCTTTGAAGCTCAATATCTCTTCAATGGTTGATTTCTAGCCAAAAAATTATATGTGACAAAGTTGTTCATTGGATCAAAATCTACAACTTTGATTTTGGATGTTTTTTTCAGTTTGTACTTGAAGTTTTGAGATATTCCCTTCCAAAGTTTTGAAAAAAAGACCTTTAAACACTTAGAAAAATTTCTAAGTATGAAAAGTCAATCTTTGACTTTTTGATTCTTGATTGATTTTCTTGATTTTTCTTGGTCAAATGACTTCAATAATCATATATTGATGATATTTATCCTTAAAAGTCATGGTTTGATCCAAAACCCTAAAATTCAAAGGTGATCTTGTACAATTGACTTTTTTCGGATGAAGTGAAATCTTGGACTTTTGTGATGAATCAAGTTCTTCTCCTCAAATGAATGATATGAATGGAACATATTGAGGTAATAGAAGTTCTTGAACCATGTTTTGAGTTATGGAGCCATGTTCTGATTAAAAGTCAACTGTCCAGGTAAATTAGGTCAAAAACCCTAATTTGTAGGTTAGATGAAATTGATAATTGTGGATCTTGAATTGAAGTACAATTCCCATTGGATATTGTCATCGGGATCATTTGAAGATGATTAAACCTTTTGAGTGATGCCCAGAGCTATTTAGGGTTGCCCAGATGTGATCCCTGATTTTAGTCCTTGATGGGCTCAAAACCCTAGTCTGGTGACCTGAGCAAACCTGAGTCCTGATGACTGGTGTCTAATCAACATAGGTGGATAAATGAATCATTTGAGTCCTATGATTGTATTAGGGGTCATTTTCTTATTGATTGATCCTTTGCCTGAGCTTCTTTGTTCTTGAATACCCTTGATTGAGTATTAGATAAACAAGTGACTGTTCTTGGTACTTGTCTTTAGTTGATGAAATGTATGGAGTTGTGACATCTCAGGGGGGTCAAAATTAGGGTATGACAGATGCCCCTATTTAAGTTTCTTTCATCTGGAGGGAGAAAGATTGACATCTTGATCTCTTCTGAGTGAACGAGACTTAAATACCAAAGAATGCCCGAATTTTGAGCGTTCCTGAGATGTTGGAGTGATAATGAAATGTTCATTCATGACTTGATCCCGTTGTAGAACTCTGTGGGGGATAGGGATACAAACTCCTACAAAAATGTGTTATGTGAACGCTGGTGAATGGATGGCAATGTAGAATGCGTGATCCATCTTCTTTGATTAAGTGCTGATACTTAGACAAAGGTAAACAACCTCCCCTCATTTCAGATGTCTGATCGCGAAACTGGTCTCAGTTGTGGCAACCTCCCCTCGTTTCAGATGTATGATCGCGAAACTGGTCTCAGTTGTAATGATAACCTCCCCTCATTTCGGATGTCTAATCGCGAAACTGGTCTCAGTTATAATGATGTAAACAACCTCCCCTCGTTTCGGATGTATGATCGCGAAACTGGTCTCAGCTGTAATGATAACCTCCCCCTTGTTTCAGATGTCTGATCGCGAAACTGGTCTCAGTTATAATTTTGGACGATATCTCAGATTAAGAGAAAATCTCCAAGGGTTTGTTTCCTCATCAAACTTCTCACCAGTGTTTGTTGAAGAGATGTCATTTGATGGTTGATAAGAAACTTTATCATACTTTTCTTCAATGTGATATCTTCGGAAGAATGCCATATGATCGTGCGTCCTTTTGAGGAGCTAATGACTTTGTTTGAAAGTGGATGAACTGTCTTCGGGAAGAAAACTGCCATTCGTTGGCTCCTTGGGGTTTAAACAACAGACAAACTGTCTTCCTGAAGAAGGACTGCCATTCGTCGACTGCTAGGGGAACAAAAAGTGAACAAACTGTCTTCTTGAGGAAAACTGCCATTTGCCGACTCTGTCGAGGAATTTTTAAGCGAAACGAACTGTCTTCTCAGAGAAAACTGCCATTTGTTTCCTTGTCGGGGAATTCTTGGAGGTGAACAAAATATCTTCTGGAGGAAGACTTCTATTTGTCGACTCCGTGGGGAAATCCAAAAGTGAATAAACTATTTCCTTGAAGAAGATCACCAATTATCGATCTGCTTGGAGAATCTTGGCTGGGGAACCGCAAAAGTGAACAAACTATCTTCTTGAAGAAGAAAGACATTTGCTGACTTTGCTCGGGAGTAACAATAAAAGTGAACAAACTATCTCCTTGAGGGAGATCTCCATTTGCTGACTTGTTGGGGATTACCAAAAGTAAACAAACTATCTTCCTGAGGAAGACTATCATTTGTCAACCTGCTGGGGGGAAATCCTGGAATAGACAAACTATCTTCTGGAAGAAGGCTGCCCTTTGGTGACTTGCAGGAACATTTAAGAGTGAACAAACTATCTTCTTGAAGAAGACCGTCATTTGTCGACTCTGGCAGGGGATTCTTTAGAAGATAAATGAACGGTCTTCGGAGGAAAACTGTCGTTCATCAACTTAGCAAGAAATCCGGTGGGAAAATAATTTACGAATACCATAATACTGTTGAGGGTATCACTTATCCGCTTGGTTGGCGATGCGTGGATGCTGAGATCAAACAAACTTCTTAATCGAAATTGTCTTTTGTTTGATGTACATGGACTCTCTCTGGGGAGGCGTGTAAGAATGAAGTTGATCAGCTTGTAAGTGGTCAGACGATTGAGCTAAGGAGATCTGTTGATTGCTGATCATGATGAAGTTGTTGTCTTAGCTGATGACGCTTGACCTGGATATGCCATGCTGAACTGGCTGAAAACAAATTGTCTTGACTTGGATTGCTGTTTGTTTCTGGTGAATTGCGTGGTAACCCCCGCCGGGGACTTTTTGATTTTGATGAAGATTCTTTGACAAGACTGACACTTGTCTGTTGTAGGAAGAATCTCTTGCTCGGGAAATTCCCAAATTGAAGTATATGTGACTTAGGTAATAGTATGATCAAAGCCTATCTAGACTATGCTGACTGTGCAAACATATGATATGATGCGTGAAGCGTGCATGAATGTTATGAGGATTATAAAATGTAAAGTGAATGTGAATAGAATTGTCGCGGATGTGAAATCCTGTGATACGACTTGAGTTTTGTTGATCAGAAGATGTCTTCTTCTTGAAAGGTGTAGTTTGCACTCTGTTGGGGATACCGGGTTGTCGGTTGTCTGGTGCTTGAAGTGAGTGAAATGATTTGAAGTGAAGATCTAGTAAACAACTGTATGCTGCCTGAATATCCATGACTTGGAAAGTGATTTTGAAAGTGTGAGGTCCAATAGTTATGGGAAGATCAACTTCTCCAAAAACTGATTTTCTTGATCCGTCGAACGCCTTGACGATGATGTGACTGTCCCTTAGCGGGAAATCCTTAAAGGATAATCTTGACAGTGTTGATTTGAGCATGATGTTGAGAGATGACATTCAAGATGGTCAGGTTAACGCCATCGTCAATGGTGAAGAGGTGGATAGTGACTGTGATTTTGATAGCTGGATTCGTCCAAGTATTCCTGGAGAGGTGCCTCGAAACTGGACAATTGAAGATGTCATTCAAGTCACACAAGCTCAAGAGTAAATTCCTTGTTTTTATTTTTCTTATCATGCCATAATTCCTACGTTCTGCCCAAGGCGTAATGAATCATTTGTAGGGCCATGCAGTTTGCATTTTTCAAAGTTAATCATGAATTAAAAGGACGTTTTTGCATTCAAATGTTTTGCTCTTTGTCTTTCTTTTTAACTTTTTCCTTTAAATAGCAATGTTTTTGCACACACTTGCACATAGCTTAATAAAAATAAAACTAAAATAAAAACATCAATAATGCAGATGTTCCACTACCACGAATTCCATTGGTAACAGTTCCGCTATTGCTTATTATGATTTTGACAATCCGATCTACCAAGCCGAGGAGGAAGCTTATGAAGATTGTGACCTTCCCGATGAGTTGGCCAGATTGTTGAAACAGGAAAAGAAAGCGATTCAGCCGCATCAGGAGGCAATCGAGATGGTAAATGTTGGTACTAAAGAGCTAGTCCGAGAGGTCAAGATAGGGACTGCGCTTGAGAACAGTGTGAAGCAAAGGCTTATTGATATGTTGAAAGAGTATGCGGATATCTTTGCTTGGTCCTATGAGGATATGCCTGGTCTCGATACAGATATTGTGGTACACCGTCTACCTCTCAAGGAAGATAGTCCTCCTGTCAAGCAGAAGCTTCGAAGGACTCGCCCAGATATGTCTAAGAAGATTAAGAAAGAGGTTGAGAAACAGTTTGATGCTGGCTTTCTGCAAGTTATGAATTACCCGCCGTGGGTCGCTAATATTGTTCCTGTACCTAAGAAGGACGGAAAGGTCAGGATGTGTGTTGATTACAGAGATTTGAACAGGGCGAGTCCGAAAGATGATTTTCCTCTTCCCCATATTGATATGTTGGTGGATAATACTGCTCCTTTCAAAGTGTTTTCTTTCATGGATGGCTTCTCTGGGTATAATCAGATCAAAATGGCACCAGAAGACATGGAGAAAACAACATTTATCACACCATGGGGAACTTTCTGCTACAAAGTCATGCCTTTTGGGTTGAAAAACGCAGGGGCAACGTATCAGCGCGCCATGGTGACTCTTTTTCACGACATGATTCACAAAGATATTGAAGTGTATGTCGACGACATGATTGCAAATTCTCACACTGAAGAAGAGCACTTGGTTCACTTGCAGAAGTTGTTTGAAAGGCTTCGGGAATTCAGACTGAGGTTGAATCCAAACAAATGCACTTTCGGAGTGCGATCGGGAAAGCTATTGGGCTTTGTTGTAAGTTGAAAAGGTATCGAGGTTGATCCTGCAAAAATAAAAGCTATACAAGAGATGCCTGAGCCGAGAACAGAAAAAGAGGTTCGTGGTTTCTTAGGGAGATTGAACTACATTGCTAGGTTCATCTCTCATCTTACGACTACTTGTGAACCAATATTCAAATTTCTAAGAAAAGATCAGGCGGCCAGGTGGAATAATGATTGTCAAAAAGCATTCGAAAAAGTGAAAGAGTATCTGCAGGAACCTCCGATACTAATGCCTCCAGTTCCAGGAAGGCCTTTGATTATGTACCTCACAGTTCTTGAAAATTCAATGGGATGTGTGCTGGGTCAACATGACGAGTCTGGCCGAAAAGAGCATGCAATATACTACCTTAGCAAAAAGTTTACCGACTGTGAATCCCGATACTCACTGCTCGAGAAAACTTGCTGTGCTTTGGTGTGGGCGGCTCGCCGGCTGAGGCAGTATATGTTGGTTCACACCACCTTATTGATTTCCAAGATGGATCCTATCAAGTATGTCTTTGAGAAGCCCGCTCTTTCTAGAAGAGTAGCCAGATAGCAAATGATCTTGATTGAATACGATATCCAGTATACTACCCAAAAAGCCATCAAAGGTAGTATGTTGGCGGATTATCTTGCGCATCAGCCGGTCGAAGATTATGAACCGATGAAGTTTGAATTCCCCGATGAGGATGTCTTGTACATCAGAGATTGTAACATTCCCGGACTAGAGGAAGGACTCGAACCAGGATCGCGATGAACGCTCGTGTTCGATGGTGCCTCTAATGCACTCGGGAACGGTGTTGGAGCTGTAATTACTTCTCCATCAGGTTTTCATATTCCGTTTACAGCCAGAATCTGTTTTGATTGCACTAATAATATGGCTGAGTATGAAGCCTGCATCTATGTGTAGCGGGGAAATTCTGATATCGAAGCCATGGGATTGACTCGAATCAATATTTCGTTTGAAATCGCCACCGCGCTTTATTTTTTCAAAGGAAAAGGGAAAAGAACGAAAAACCCAAAGTTTTGTTTTTAAAACAAGAAAGAGATCTCAGGTACGGGTGTTGATTATATGAGGGGAAGGTTTAAAGCACCCCTCATATCTGTGGTACTCCACAGGAACCTTTTTGAAAATCTGTGTTGTGTGTGTGCTAAAAAACGGTTTGTTTTATTTTTAAAATAAGCTCGGCAAAGCGTTAAGCTTCGGGCCTACATACCTCCTAGGTGCAATGGAGAAGTCAGAGCTAATGTAGTTCCGCTTAAAGGGAAAAAACGTTTTAAAACGAATAAACACTTTGTTGTCGTTAGAGAGAAATACTCAGCCATTGATCTTGAGCATGAGAACAAACAAGTTCTTTGCATCGCAAATGAAAGAAGGGCTCCAACTCGGATAAAATCAACGAGTATGCCACTAGCTCTCTCACGCGGAAAAGATCTCGTTATTATCAATCAATTTCAAAATCGTGGGGTATAACCACTCGTTTCGACAATTAACGGTGTCTAAACTTTCGAAGAAAAGCCACTAAGGGCGAAAGATATTTTTAAGAAAAAGGTTTTGAAAAGGTTTGCAAACATAAGAATGTTTTGGAAAAAGAGAGAAGATTTTGAAAATTTAAGAATGGGAGGAGATGAAGAGGCTATCCTATTGCGTAAAATAAAAGCTAAGGAAAGAAACGGTCTGACCGAAATAAGAAGCCAACACTTGACATTAAGAGTCAATGTAGTTTTCCCATCCTTTGGACTTATCAATACCAATACATTAACACTTGGGGATCCAGATGAACTTATTGTCTTAGCACCACTTTTTATTAAGCACATTAAGATTCTGACGAAAATCGGGCAGAGTAACGGCTGTTTTCGGGTAAAATCCTTATATCAATGCCTTGGAATTAACCATCAAGGGCTTTCAAGGAAGTACCTGCACACATAAACATACAACAGAACAAAGCCAGACAGACAGAACAATCACAGGGTAGTAATAGAATGAGTCCAGAGGTACTAGGTCCATAAGTCCGAATCTCCAAAATGCTAGGGATAGTAACCGATAGTCCAAAGAGAGCCTTATGTATTTTTTAGATTTTTGATTGTTTATTAGTGTTTTAGCCAAAAAAGGTAAAGTATGGTCCAAGTGGACAAAAGAAAAATAACGGAAGCATAAACATATGTCCAAGTGGACAAAGAAAAAACGGCGGAAAGTAAATATGATGAAATGATAAAATAACGCGATAAAGCTAGAAATATAAAGAGCGGTATAGTAAAGGTGCGGAAATTAAAGTTAGTTGTTAAATGTTAAAGATAACCATCTTGAAACTTGTCGAGTATGTTATCAAAGTTAGTAGGAGATCGATGGTGAGTGAATGATGTACTCGGATTTAAATTCAATGGGGTTTATCAGAAGCTTGATAAAATCATAGCGACTACACGATAAAAACCTCCACAAGTCTTAAATCAACCGCATACAATTCTCTTCCATATTTGATCTTTTTGATTCGGGACACGAAATATTGGGCTATGTTAAGCAGATCGCCAAGTGATTTATGTAGAAATCACCCTACAACGAGGCCGGTCAAAACTTTATGTGCTAATGCATGCGAGAAGAACGATATGTAGATCATTTTCCGAAAGCAATACCGCACGAAAAGAAAAATGGTGAGTGATCTAGTCTTTACCAAGAATCCATAAGAATTCTCAAGGTATTAAGACTTTCATCGATCAAAATAAAGAGAAACAAAAGATGGAACCACATTAAAAGCTCCTTTCATCCATAATTTCAATCACATAATTTTGCGGATTTGGATTCTCATCCTATCGACGCCCTAAGTCCATTGAAATTAGAGAGAAATTAGGCCTCTAACTTGTGATTCAAAGAAAATATCAAAAGAATGGAGTAGAAGATGAGTTAGAACCAAAAACAAGTCAAAAACCACAAAAACAAGCATTCTGTCCAGATGTAAATCGATTTGCACAGAGTGTAAATCGATTTGCACAACTCTGTTTTCAAAATCTGCGCAGTTTTCAGTTGTGTAAATCGATTTGCACAAGATGTAAATCGATTTGCACAACACAGTTTTCAAAAAAACAGCAAATAAAGAGAAGAAAACTTGTTTAAACATAAAACCAAACACCTTGTGATCTTGGATCAATTTGTGCACGAAAATGTATCAAGTAAGCAAGCAAATCTCATCAATGTAGCACCAAAGGTGCATCAAGCATAAACAACAAAGGATCACATCTTGGATCATGAAAAGGATCTAGAATTTTACCAAATCTTCACAAACTTTGAGTCTTCTTCAAGAACACACAACCACAAGCCTTGATCTCTCACAATTGATGAAGAAACTAGTGTTTATGTTGAGGTTTAGCTCTAAATTAGTGAGGTTCAAGATGTGACTCACTAATTTGTGTGGAAGAAAAAGAGCTTTGAGTGATGGGTTTGGAAGAGGTGAGGAGAGAATTTGCAATAAGTTTCTTGGCTATCAAAGCTTGAAAAATGAAGAGGGGAGTGCCTCAATTTATAGCACTTAGGCTTGGGAAATTTTGTGGCTTGGAGTTAGGATTGGAAAATAGAATTAGGCTTGGAAAAGTGATTTGGAGCCAAAAATGAAATCCAATGGTCTTGATGCAATCACATGAGGGTTTATGATTAAATGATGTAGAGAATCAAATGTAAGAACTAAGTCATGCTTCCCATGCTTGCAAATGATGTCAACACTTTTCAAAAGCTGAAATTTGCCTTCATTTTTTCAGATTCGCACTGGTGCAATCGATTTGCACTTTATGCAAATCTATTTACATAGCTGAAAAAGGCAAAATTTGGGGCAAAAACAGTTATGCAAATCGATTGCTGTCTTATGCAAATCGATTTGCACTGATGGCAGAAGCAAATCTGGTGCAGAAACAGTTGTGTAAATCGATTTACACCTTATGCAAATCGATTTGCATAGTGAAAATGTTGAAAAATGCTCCTTTTGATGGATGTTTTGACTTGGTACCTACAAAGCACAAACACACAAAAGCACAAGGCAATATTTTTGGTATTTTGGTTAGTAAAACAATATATACAAGAATAAAACTTGGGTGCTCGATGATTCCCTTGCAGATGAATTGTGCACAGCATCACCAGTAGAACTGTAAGTTAAAACTTCTTGATTAATGATTGGTATGCAAATGATGTGTGATCTTAGGGTCAAAAATTGGGGTATGACAGATGCCCCTATTAAAGTTTCTTCGATTTGGAGATACGATGATTGGAAATCTTCGTTTTTGACAAAAATCGAAGAGACTTAAATATATAAAACACAATTTTTGATCCTAAGATGCAATGCAATGTTAATGAATACATGTGATGATAATAAAGCATGACAACACTGGGGAGTAACAAGTTATCCACTGGGGAAAACAAATGTCTTGCTATAACTCCGCTGGGGAAGGCCAGACTTTGTTGGAGAGACGGAACTTTGGTGGGAAAAGAAACTTCTCTGGGGAAAACACTTTGCGTCAGAGAGGTTATGGCATCCTCTTTCACTGGGGATGAGAAAAGGGGATCATCCTGTTTCACTGGGGATGAGAAAGTATGCATCAGAATGCCAATCTTCTGTTAACAGAAATCACACCATCGTACCACTGATAATATGAAGAGATGCACCGCCGTACTACTGACGATAACACATACCAACGTTCCACTGAAGGCATGAAGATTATATACCACCGTACCACTGATGATATAGAAAGAGATGATTCATCGACGTACCACTGACGATAACACATACCAACGTTCCACTAAAGGCATGAAGAGATATATACCACCGTACCACTGATGATATGAAGAGATCTACCACCGTACCACTGATGATATGAAAAGAGATAATTCATCGACGTACCACTGACGATGACGCATACCAACGTTACACTGAAGGTATTGGAGAGAAATACATCGACGTACCACTGACGATGAAGATAACAAAATACGCCAACGTTCCACTGAAGGTGAACTACCAACGTCCCACTGGAGGTAGAAAGAGATGTATCGCCGTACCACTAACAATAACACATACCAACGTTCCACTGAAGGTATTGAAGAGAAATACATCGACGTACCACTGGCGATGAAGATAACAAAATACACCAACGTCCCACTGAAGGTGAACTACCAACGTCCCACTGGAGGTAGAAAGAAATGTATCGCCGTACCACTAACGATAACACATACCAACGTTCCACTGAAGGTATTGAAGAGAAATACATCGACGTACCACTGACGATGAAGATAACAAAATACACCAACGTCCCACTGAAGGTGAACTACCAACGTCCCACTGGAGGTAGAAAGAAATATATACCACCGTACCACTGATGATATAGAAGAAATGATTCATCGACGTACCACTGACGATGAAAGAGATGGTGTACGAAGATGACATAATCAAGCATGTCCCAAGCTGAACACCAGAGCAGAAACTGCTATAACAATCTTTTGATGGCTTCAGAATAAATGCTACCCAACACTAGGGAACATTGGAGCTGAGAGAACCAAAACAGTTGAGTTCTACACCATATTCGAACCAGGCCAAAGGTGCATTGAGCGGAATACATTCTTCTGCATATGAATACATCAACATATCCATTCCTTGTAATGCACTCATGAATCAAAGTAAAAATTCTTTTATAATTTTCAAAAGGATTTTGTTGAAATCAATTTTCTCTTTGTTTCAAAAATTACTATCAACAATAAATGACATTTTGAGAGATATGAAAGAAATAAGATTGCCAAATAAAAGGTAAAGGCTCAAACTTTTTTAATAGAATGGTAGCCTGCAAAAGGCAAGACTCCATGGATTATTACAAAGTTTGGAAAGTGGTAATTTTGTGGAAAAGGTACATTGAAATGTAATGACCCCATCCTCTCTCTCAACTGGGAATTTCTGAGCAAAGGCTTCCGTTGAAAAGTGTTGAACTTCTTCATGATAAACAGATGACTACTGATGATCAAGTCTTGTCTGATGTAGTTACTTGCCATGAATCCCTAACTTTTGCCTGGACCGCCCTTTCGGGTTTTCAGTCCACCGGGTATTTTATTCTGTTTATGTCTCTAATTTTTGCCTGGACCGCCCTTTCGGGTTTTCAATCCACCGAGACACTCTTTTTTGCCTAAGCCGCCCTTTCGGGTTTTCAACTTAGCGAGCTGTTCTTTTATTGTTTTTAGGCAAAGTATTTCTTGACTACATCAGCATTCACGGGACGTGGGAGCTCTTCTCCATCCATAGTTGCAAGAATTAATGCACCTCCAGAGAAGGCTTTCTTAACAACATATGGTCCTTCAAAATTAGGAGTCCACTTGCCCCTTGAATCAGAGGTGAAAGACAAGATCCTTTTGAGCACGAGGTCGCCTTCTCTGAATACACGAGGTCGAACCTTCTTATCAAAAGCTTTCTTCATTCTTTTCTGGTACAACTGACCATGGCATAAAGCCGTCATTCTCTTTTCTTCTATCAAATTCAATTGATCAAACCTGCTCTGACACCATTCAGCCTCAGACAACTTGGTTTCCATTAAAATTCTCAATGATGGAATCTCAACCTCAACGGGGAGCACTGCTTCCATACCATAAACCAAAGAAAAGGGAGTTTCCCCTGTTGAAGTATGAACAGATGTACGGTACCCATGCAAAGCAAATGGGAGCATCTCATGCCAGTCCTTGTACGTAACAACCATCTTTTGTACAATCTTCTTAATATTCTTATTTGCTGCTTCAACAGCTCCATTCATCTTTGGCCTATAAGGCGAAGAGTTGTGATGTTCAATTTTGAAACTTTCACACAGTTCTCTCATCATGCTGTTGTTCAGATTCGAGCCATTATCAGTAATGATCTTGCTCGGTACACCATATCTGCAGATGATGTTGTTCTTGATAAATCTGACCACAACTTGCTTTGCCACATTAGCATATGAAGCAGCTTCTACCCACTTGGTGAAGTAATCGATTGCTACCAGGATGAATTGATGTCCATTCGAAGCCTTGGGTTCAATCATGCCAATCATATCAATACCCCACATAGAGAAAGGCCATGGAGAAGAAATAACATTGAGAAGTGTCGGAGGCACATGAATCTTGTCAGCATACACTTGACACTTGTGACACTTCTTTACAAACTTATAGCAATCAGATTCCATTGTCAGCCAATAGTAACCTGCTCTAAGCATCTTTTTAGCCATCGAATGTCCATTGGCATGAGTACCAAAAGAACCTTCATGGATTTCATGCATCAACATGTCTGCTTCGTGTCTATCCACGCATCTGAGCAAAACCATGTCATAATTCCTTTTATACAAAACATCAGCATTGATGAAGAAACTACCAGCCAGTCTCCCCAAAGTTTTCTTATCCTTATTTGATGCCCCAAGTGGGTACTCTTGAGTTTGAAGGAAGTGCTTAATATCGAAATACCAAGGCTTCTCATCTGTTGCTTCCTCTACTGCAAATACATGAGCAGGTCTATCAAGACGCCTGATTGTAACTTGAGGTTCCTCATTATGGAAATTCACCTTGTACATGGAAGACAATGTGGCTAATGCATCAGCCATCTGATTCTCATCTCGAGGGATGTGGTGGAATTCAACTTTGTTGAAGAACGTCAACAGCCTTCTGGCGTAATCTTTGTAAGGGATCAAGCCAGGATGACGAGTTTCCCATTCTCCTTTAATCTGATTAATCACAAGCGCAGAATCTCCATAAACATCAAGAATCTTAATTCTCAGATTAATGGCCTCTTCAAGTCCCATGATGCAAGCTTCATACTCAGCAATATTATTCGTACAATCAAAACATATCCTTGCAGTGAAAGGTACATGTGACCCATGCGGAGTGACAATAATGGCGCCGATTCCATGGCCATGAACATTAGAAGCTCCATCAAAAATTAAACCCCACTTGGATTCAGGATCTGGTCCTTCTTCTGGCAATGGTTCATCCCAATCTTGAGATCTCAAATACATTATATATTTATCTGGGAAGTCCATTCTGATAGATTGACGATCATCAATTGGTTGGTGAGCGAGGTACTCTGCCAACACACTTCCTTTCACAGCTTTCTGAGCTCGGTATTCAATATCATATTCTGATAACAACATTTGCCAGCGAGCAATCCTTCCAGTTAATGCAGGTTTCTCAAATACATACTTGATTGGATCCATTTTGGAAATCAATAGGGTGGTGTGGTTCAACATATACTGTCTTAGTCGGCGAGCAGCCCACACCAAAACACAGCAAGTTTTCTCAAGCAACGAGTATCTTGTTTCGCACTCGGTAAACTTTTTGCTAAGGTAGTATATTGCATACTCTTTTCGACCAGACTCGTCATGCTGACCCAACACGCATCCCATTGAATTCTCAAGCATTGTAAGGTACATAATCAGAGGTCTTCCCTCAGCTGGGGGGAGCAAAATGGGAGGTTCAAGCAGATATTCTTTGATGTTGTCAAAAGCTTTCTGACAATCTTCATTCCACACACATCCCTGATTTTTCTTTAACAACTTGAAGATTGGCTCACAGGTAGCAGTCATATTGGAAATGAACCTGGAGATATAATTCAAACGTCCGAGGAAACCTCTCACTTGTTTCTCAGTCTTTGGTGCTGGCATTTCCTGAATTGCTTTGACTTTATCAGGATCTACTTCAATTCCTCTCTGACTGACAATGAAACCCAATAATTTTCCAGAACGGACACCAAAAGTGCATTTGTTTGGATTTAAGCGGAGACGATACTTTCTCAAACGCTGAAACAATTTTAAAAGATCTTCCATGTGCCCCTCCTCTGACTGGGACTTGGCAATCATGTCATCCACATAGACCTCAATTTCTCTGTGCATCATGTCATGGAAAAGAGTGGTCATGGCCCTCTGATACGTCGCACCGGCATTCTTCAACCCAAAAGGCATCACTTTGTAACAGAATGTCCCCCATGGTGTAATAAATGTTGTCTTTTCCATGTCTTCAGATGCCATCTTAATCTGGTTGTATCCTGAAAAACCATCCATAAAGGAGAAAACTTCAAACTTTGCAGTGCTATCTACCAACATATCAATGTGAGGTAGAGGAAAATCATCTTTCGGACTGGCTTTATTCAAATCTCTATAATCAACACACATGCGAACTTTTCCGTCTTTCTTCGGAACGGGCACAATATTGGCAATCCATTGAGGATATACAGAAGTGACAAGGAAACCTGCATCTATCTGTTTCAAGACCTCATTCTTAATCTTTTCTGCCATATCAGGATGACTCCTTCTTAACTTTTGCTTGACAGGAGGACATTCTGGTTTCAACGGCAAACGATGCTCCACAATATCTGTGTCCAACCCAGGCATATCTTGGTAGGACCACGCAAAAATGTCAACATACTCTTTAAGAAGCTCTACCATCCTCTTCTTAACATCTTGACCAAGCAGTGCCCCAATCTTGACTTCCTTTTTATCTTCTTCAGAACCCAAGTTGATGACTTCTAATGGCTCTTTATACGGCTGAATGGTGTCTTCCTCGTGCTCAAGCAGTCGGGAAATCTCATCAGGAATACATTCATCACTTTCTTCTTCCGCCTCATACACAGGATACTCGAAGTTAGGAGAGGGTGCAGGGTCATTACTTTCAACGGTTTTATTGATTAATCTGCACAAGTGATTATTATTTCAGAAAAAAGGAAAGATATATGCAAACATGTAATCGTGCAGATTATGGAGAATGAAAACATTTTTTAAGGTTTTTTGTGTTACCACTTTCCAGAAAAAGCAGAAAGATAAAAAGCATTTTTATGCAGAAACAAAATGACTTTTATTGATGATTTTAATGTTTAAAACAAACAGAAAACAGCCCCAACAACTTCACTTTCATCTTTGGCAGAATGAAAGGATTTTGAAAACATAAAAGCAAATTACTTTGAGACATGAGTACACTCAGGAATGTCAATGGTGATCCAGTTCTTAATCATCTTTCCATGGGTCACAAAGTTTGGCACTTCTGGCTCTGGTTCGTCTTCAATAATAGCGTTCACTTCTAGAAGAGTCGGGTGTAGAAACCCAGCACTATGAAACATTTCCTGATAAGGACGAAAAGCAGATTCAGGCTTCAACACAGACTTGTCTGAGGCAGAAAATATCAGACCAGCTCTATTCTTGTTCTCTTGCAGACTCACCACTTGTCCCCAAACTCCTGAATGTCCATTCTGAACTACCAGTTGAGCATCTTTGAAGGAGGCAATGGAAGCTTCATCCTTTTTGAATTCATCATTAACAGACAGGGCTTGGAATGCAGTTCCAATGACTACTTCATCAGCCTCTATGGTACGGAACGAAGAGAGATGACTAATCAGCAAAGCTTGTTCTCCATTCACAACAACCATCTTTCCATCTTTCACAAATTTCAACTTTTGGTGAAGAGTTGAAGTAACTGCTCCAGCTTCGTGGATCCACGGGCGTCCCAATAAGCAACTGTATGCAGGGAAAATGTCCATCACTTGAAATGTAATCTTGAAGACAAACGGTCCAATACCAATAGGCAAATCCACCTCTCCGACCACTGATTTCTTCGATCCATCAAAAGCCTTGACAATCACATTACTAAATCTCATTGGTGTACCACCATAAGACAGCTTGGCAAGAGTGGATTTTGGAATGACATTCAGAGATGATCCAGTATCAATCAACACATTAGACATTGAGTCCTCTTTACAACTGACGGAGATATGCAAAGCCAAATTATGATTTCTTCCTTCCTCAAGCAAATCTTCATCACTGAAGCTCAAATTGTTACATGCAGTGATATTGCTCACAACCCCATTAAACCGATCCAGCGTCACATCATGATCCACAAAGGCTTGATCAAGTATTTTCATCAAAGAATCCCTATGAGCAGGAGAATTCGCCAGCAACTCCATTATAGAGATCTTGTACGGAGTACGATGCAACTGATCCACAATCTTATAATCACTCATCTTGATAAGCTTCAAAATCTCATCCATCTCCTTTCCTGAAGATGACCCAGCATTCACTTTTGTCGCATCATTGTTGTTCACAGGCACTTGAGTAGAATTCCTCTGGACATCCACAACTGTTTGGGGCTGAGTAAAAACTCGTCCACTTCTAGTCACTCTACTAACATCTGCTATATTCCCAACAGAAGACAGAGGCTTAATCTCGACTTCTTTTCCAGCTTCCAACATGGTGGCATTGTATCTGTAAGGTACAGCTTTATCAGAACTATAAGGTACAGATCCAGGCAAACATATCACAAGAGGTTCCACAACAGCTTTGCCATAATAACCAATCTCTACACATTCCGGGATTTCAAAGCATGGTTCAATAACATTGACATCATCTTCATCTCTATCCCTCAGAATCTCAATGAGCCTTTGATCTATCATCTCTTGTAAATCTCTTTTCACAATGTAACACCCTCGAGGATTAACTGAACAAATCCTACAAGCAGCATGATTATGCTCATAATGACTATACTCACATAGAGTGGCATGCATCTCTACCAACGATCCTCTGATGTGTTCCACCCGATAAATCTTATACTTCCCAGGGCATCCATGCACCATATTCACAGCAGACGCTTCATGAGTTGGCAACGGATTGTTCTTCACATTTGGGCCAATATCACGGAAAGAAAGCATTCCAGAACGGACCAATCTCTGAACTTCATTCTTCAAAGGCCAACAATTCTCGAGGTCATGCCCAGGAGCGTTTTGATGAAAAGCACATGTGGCATCAGCTTTATACCACCAAGGGAGTTTCTCTGGCACAGGAGGTGGTGACCTTGGTTGAACTAGCTTCTTATGAATTAGAGCAGGATACAGTTCAGTGTACGTCATAGGGATAGGATCAACATTAACCCGAGGATACGGATTCCGCCTTGCTGGTTGTTGATTAACAGGAGCTACAGGCACTGAATTCACAACAGGAGTTACTGACGCCACTTGTTGAGATTGATTTCTGAATCGACTATTCCTCCCATGAGAAACAGCATTAGCATCTGATTCTTTCTTCTTCTGGAATGAAGAACCATACTTCTTCGCACCACCAGACGAATTGTCATTCCGAACCAGACGACCTTCTCGCACAGCTTCTTCCAACCTGACACCCATACCCACCATTTCAGTGAAGTCTACAGGAGCACTTGCAATCATCTTTTCATAATAAAACGGACCAAGAGTTTTCAGAAAAATCTTAGTCATCTCTTTTTCTTCCATCGGAGGAATCACTTGGGCGGCAACCTCACGCCATCTCTGAGCATATTCCTTGAAGGATTCCTTCTCTTTCTGCATTATAGCTCGTAATTGATCTCTATCAGGAGCCATGTCCACATTATACTTGTATTGTTTCACAAACGCTTCAGCTAAGTCATTGAAAGTGCGAATATGGGTGCTATCAAGGCCCATATACCACTTAGAAGCAGCTCCAGTCAAACTGTCTTGAAAATAGTGAATCAACAGACGTTGATCATCAGTGTGAGTGGACATCTTTCTCACATACATCACCAAATGTGCCTGAGGGCAGGAATTTCCTTTGTACTTCTCAAATTCAGGCAGTTTGAACTTAGCAGGTACTTTCACATTGGGAACAAGGCAAAGATCATGCACATTCTTTCCAAACAGTTCTTTCCCACGCAAGGCTTTCATCTCTTTCTGCAGTTCTTCAAACTGATCTTGGAAACCATCCATTCTGTCATGAATTTCACTTGGAGTAGCATCATAAATGGGCTCTGGGACAAAAGGACCATTATGAACAATAGGAGATGTGTTGACCATAACAGGAGTCAACGGACGAGTCATCTCAGGAACAGACAAATAACCTTCAGGCATGCCCCAGGGATATCCATTAGGCATACGTTGCTGAGTAGCACCAACAGGAACAACAGGAATTGTTGTAGCAGCAATTTCAGAAATCACAGTGGTCTGACCCTGAGCTTGGGCATTGGGAGGAGGAACCTGATTCTGATTCTGATTCTGAGTAGCCATCAATGTCTCGACTAGAGCAGTGAGACGATCCACACCAGATCTCAAAGTAACAACCTCTTCGCGTAGCTCACGATTCTCTTGTTCAAGACCTTTCATCTTCTTCTTGCAGTTAGCTCGAGTATTATACCGGTGAGACAGCTTGATTCTGTATGAAGAACACTGAATAAGACCTCGGGAATACTCTCGGAAGCAAGACCAAAATGCAGAATGATGCATGAAATGCGATGCAAATGTTTTTTATTAGTTTTCAAGGAACTTTTAAGACATTAATTGTAAACATTAGCAAAAAAAACATAAAACATAATAACATTCTTCATTAATAATAGAAAATCTTACAAAAGGATTCAAAGATCCAAAATTACAAAATAAAGGAAAAGCTAGAAACTATAAGGGAACACTTCTGACGAAGATCCAACTCCTCTTTGCAGCTTCCTACGGAGCTTCTCCAATTCATCTTCATAAAAGGCCTTCAAATGAGCATTCTCGACCATCAGCTTATCAGCAACTTCCTTCCATGCGACTGAATCTTCTTGTGGTCTCTTTCGCTTTTCACCATGTTGTTGAAGCAACTCTTCTTGATGACGAATTTGATCATCCTTTTCCATCAACCAACCATCTTGGATATCAAGCATTTCATCTTTTTCTTTCAAATGTATCTTCAACTCTTTATTCTCCACTTCCAAAGCATCTCTTTCCGCTCTCAACTTAGCCACGAGCTCTAGATGTTCTCCACTACTTTCAACAGGAGTAGTGAGAGACAATGGTGGAGTAACGAGTAGAGAAGGCTCCTCGAGTAAATAAGGCATCTGAAAAGTGTGAGCTCTAGCTTGAACCCAATCAGTATAATCTTTGAGGGCAACACATTGTTTTGTTCCCAAATGTCTCTTCCTATCAACATGGTGCCAAGCACGCACAAACCGATTTCTCATATCCAAATTTCCATCTTGATTAAGATAAAAGATTCCTGACACAAGAATACTAGCGGGTCTCTCCTTCATGGGATAGCAAAATTGACGCCTTGCAAGAATGGGATTGTAGGTAATTCCTCCTTGTATACCAAGAAGAGGTACATTAGGGAATTCTCCGCAACGATCAATAATCTCACCAATGTCATAAGCAGGATTGTACCAATGGATATTCCCATTAGTAAGAGGCATGATCTTCTGAGACCATGAGAGACCATCAGGATTGTTCAAGAAACTCTTAGCTTGAGGTAAGTGCGAAATAAACCACTTATAGAGCAAAGGAGTGCAACAATTGATAAGTCCACCTTTCTTATCATTCCTATGGTGAATGGAATGATAAGTATCCCCAAGCAAAGTAGGCACGGGATTCCCAATCATGAAGATCCGAATAGCATTAACATCGACAAAGTTGTCAATGTTGGGAAAGAGTATCAAACCATAGATGAGCAAGGCCAGAAATGTCTCAAAAGCAATCATACTTCATTTACTAGCCAACATAGAAGCCTTTCCAATCAAGAACTTAGAAGTTAACCCCCAAATTCCTCCTTTTTTGGTCATGTTTGCTTTTACATCTGATATCTTCAAATGAAGGAGCTCTGCTATCTCATCAACCTGAGGCTCTTTCTCCAGACCACTAAACGGTATGTCATTCGTAACCGGCAAACTAATCCAATAAGAATACTCCTCCAAAGTGGGCATAAGCTGATAATCCGGAAAGGTGAAACAATGATAAACCGGGTCATAAAACTGCACAAGAGTCTCAAGAATCCCCTTTTCCACTTTAGTCTTCAAGATAGAGATCAATTTCCCATAACGGCTTTTGAAGTTGTCAAGATTAGGAACCAAAGTTGCTAGCTCTTTCAATTCCTTTGCACTTGAATTTCTGAAAGTGTACTTCTTGATGCTTCTCTTTTGATCCATAGTACCTGTGATGTTTACAAAAAATGTCTCTAAGTTCCTTGAAAACCATTTGTAAAGGACACATTTTTTTTATGAATGCATGAATGCATGGTTTATGCACCAATCACAATCAAGAGCACACAAGATCACATCAAATCACACAAAATCACACAGTCCAGGTTCAAAGGTTCGACGTCACGAGCATGGAGCCATGGGTCTACCCATCCCACAAGGTGTGTTCTAAGGAATTTTGTACCTGCCAATCGGGTTCTACAAAGGTTCCCAGAGTTTTCAATCTTCTATCGGATATTACCGGCACGCACAATTGCTCATGGGCGCCAACAATATGCCTAAAAAGACCTCGTCTGAGCGTAGTATCGCATGACAACAAGCTCAAATTGGTACTTGATCTTGTTTCTGCACTACATCCTAAAAAAGGCTTAGATTGGTTAAAAGGGTTCTAGGTCATTCAGCTTCTACGGACACTCACTATTGAAAGTAATAGCGTTATCACGATGGTTCGTAACAACCTCTACTACCTTCCATGAGGCCTCCACTGATTGGGGTTCCACCATATGACGCTCATGGTAAGGATTGCTCCTGACATGCGACTATTGGTCTTACCACCTCCTATCTCAAGTTACTCACCAAAGTTCGGGTTAGAACTTTATCTCATCACAGAGGAACCATTGAGCACCAAAAAGAAAAAAAGAAGATAAACAATCAAAGCACACAACAATATATACAAATAAAAACACACAGATAAACAAAAATAGGCTTAACACACTTAAAAACTGGTTCCCCAATGAAGTCGCCATTTTTTCTGTAGCGGGGAAATTCTGATATCGAAGCCATGGGATTGACTCGAATCAATATTTTGTTTGAAATCGCCACCGCGCTTTATTTTTTCAAAGGAAAAGGGAAAAGAACAAAAAACCCAAAGTTTTGTTTTTAAAACAAGAAAGAGATCTCAGGTACGGGTGTTGATTATATGAGGGGAAGGTTTAAAGCACCCCTCATATATGTGGTACTCCACAGGAACCTTTTTGAAAATCTGTGTTGTGTGTGTGCTAAAAAACGGTTTGTTTTATTTTTAAAATAAGCTCGGCAAAGCGTTAAGCTTCGGGCCTACATACCTCCTCGGTGCAATGGAGAAGTCAGAGCTAATGTAGTTCCGCTTAAAGGGAAAAAACGTTTTAAAACGAATAAACACTTTGTTGTCGTTAGAGAGAAATACTCAGCCATTGATCTTGAGCATGAGAACAAACAAGTTCTTTGCATCGCAAATGAAAGAAGGGCTCCAACTCGGATAAAATCAACGAGTATGCCACTAGCTCTCTCACGCGGAAAAGATCTCGTTATTATCAATCAATTTCAAAATCGTGGGGTATAACCACTAGTTTCGACAATTAACGGTGTCTAAACTTTCGAAGAAAAGCCACTAAGGGCGAAAGATATTTTTAAGAAAAAGGTTTTGAAAAGGTTTGCAAACATAAGAATGTTTTGGAAAAAGAGAGAAGATTTTGAAAATTTAAGAATGGGAGGAGATGAAGAGGCTATCCTATTGCGTAAAATAAAAGCTAAGGAAAGAAACGGTCTGACCGAAATAAGAAGCCAACACTTGACATTAAGAGTCAATGTAGTTTTCCCATCCTTTGGACTTATCAATACCAATACATTAACACTTGGGGATCCAGATGAACTTATTGTCTTAGCACCACTTTTTATTAAGCACATTAAGATTCTGACGAAAATCGGGCAGAGTAACGGCTGTTTTCGGGTAAAATCCTTATATCAATGCTTTGGAATTAACCATAAAGGGCTTTCAAGGAAGTACCTGCACACATAAACATACAACAGAACAAAGCCAGACAGACAGAACAATCACAGGGTAGTAATAGAATGAGTCCAGAGGTACTAGGTCCATAAGTCCGAATCTCCAAAATGCTAGGGATAGTAACCGATAGTCCAAAGAGAGCCTTATGTATTTTTTAGATTTTCGATTGTTTATTAGTGTTTTAGCCAAAAAAGGTAAAGTATGGTCCAAGTGGACAAAAGAAAAATAACGGAAGCATAAACATATGTCCAAGTGGACAAAGAAAAAACGGCGGAAAGTAAATATGATGAAATGATAAAATAAAGCGATAAAGCTAGAAATATAAAGAGCGGTATAGTAAAGGTGCGGAAATTAAAGTTAGTTGTTAAATGTAAAAGATAACCATCTTGAAACTTGTCGAGTATGTTATCAAAGTTAGTAGGAGATCGATGGTGAGTGAATGATGTACTCGGATTTAAATTCAATGGCGTTTATCAGAAGCTTGATAAAATCATAGCGACTACACGATAAAAACCTCCACAAGTCTTAAATCAACCGCATACAATTCTCTTCCATATTTGATCTTTTTGATTCGGGACAAGAAATATTGCGCTATGTTAAGCAGATCGCCAAGTGATTTATGTAGAAATCACCCTACAACGAGGCCGGTCAAAACTTTATGTGCTAATGCATGCGAGAAGAACGATATGTAGATCGTTTTCCGAAAGCAATACCGCACGAAAAGAAAAATGGTAAGTGATCTAGTCTTTACCAAGAATCCATAAGAATTCTCAAGGTATTAAGACTTTCATCGATCAAAATAAAGAGAAACAAAAGATGGAAGCACATTAAAAGCTCCTTTCATCCAAAATTTCAATCACATAATTTTTCGGATTTGGATTCTCATCCTATCGACGCCCTAAGTCCATTGAAATTAGAGAGAAATTAGGCCTCTAACTTGTGATTCAAAGAAAATATCAAAAGAATGGAGTAGAAGATGAGTTAGAACCAAAAACAAGTCAAAAACCACAAAAACAAGCATTCTGTCCAGATGTAAATCGATTTTCACAGAGTGTAAATCGATTTGCACAACTCTGTTTTCAAAATCTGCGCAGTTTTCAGTTGTGTAAATCGATTTGCACAAGATGTAAATCGATTTGCACAACACAGTTTTCAAAAAAACAGCAAATAAAGAGAAGAAAACTTGTTTAAACATAAAACCAAACACCTTGTGATCTTGGATCAATTTGTGAACGAAAATGTATCAAGTAAGCAAGCAAATCTCATCAATGTAGCACCAAAGGTGCATCAAGCATAAACAACAAAGGATCACATCTTGGATCATGAAAAGGATCTAGAATTTTACCAAATCTTCACAAACTTTGAGTCTTCTTCAAGAACACACAACCACAAGCCTTGATCTCTCACAATTGATGAAGAAACTAGTGTTTATGTTGAGGTTTAGCTCTAAATTAGTGAGGTTCAAGATGTGACTCACTAATTTGTGTGGAAGAAAAAGAGCTTTGAGTGATGGGTTTGGAAGAGGTGAGGAGAGAATTTGCAATAAGTTTCTTGGCTATCAAAGCTTGAAAAATGAAGAGGGGAGTGCCTCAATTTATAGCACTTAGGATTGGGAAATTTTGTGGCTTGGAGTTAGGATTGGAAAATAGAACTAGGCTTGGAAAAGTGATTTGGAGCCAAAAATGAAATCCAATGGTCTTGATGCAATCACATGAGGGTTTATGATTAAATGATGTAGAGAATCAAATGTAAGAACTAAGTCATGCTTCCCATGCTTGCAAATGATGTCAACACTTTTCAAAAGCTGAAATTTGCCTTCATTTTTTCAGATTCGCACTGGTGCAATCGATTTGCACTTTATGCAAATCTATTTACATAGCTGAAAAAGGCAAAATTTGGGGCAAAAACAGTTATGCAAATTGATTGCTGTCTTATGCAAATCGATTTGCACTGATGGCAGAAGCAAATCTGGTGCAGAAACAGTTGTGTAAATCGATTTACACCTTATGCAAATCGATTTGCATAGTGAAAATGTTGAAAAATGCTCCTTTTGATGGATGTTTTGACTTGGTACCTACAAAGCACAAACACACAAAAGCACAAGACAATATTTTTGGTATTTTGGTTAGTAAAACAATATATACAAGAATAAAACTTGGGTGCTCGATGATTCCCTTGCAGATGAATTGTGCACAGCATCACCAGTAGAACTCTAAGTTAAAACTTCTTGATTGATGATTGGTATGCAAATGATGTGTGATCTTAGGGTCAAAAATTGGGGTATGACACTATGGTATCGAAGCTGTGATCGATTTGCGAATCAAGTACTTGAAAGTTTATGGGGATTCCAATCTTGTCATTAGCCAGATCAATGGAGATTGGGAAACTCGCCATCAGAATCTGATTCCATACAGGGAGCATGTGATGAGACTCATTCCATACTTTGATGAGATCACGTTTGAGCATATTTCTAGAGAAGAGAACAATCTTGCTGATGCTCTCGCTACTTTGGCTTCCATGTTCAAAGTGAAATGGGCCAATGAAGTGCCTAACATCACCATCAACAGGTTGGACGAACTAGCATTTTGCTTTGAGGAAAATATTGAATTGGATGGTAATCCCTGGTATCATGATATCAAAAAGTTCCTCGAAACTCAAGAGTATCCTCCCGAAGCGTCGGTGACTGATAAGAAGTTTCTGAGAAGGTTTGCAGCTAAGTTCTACCTCAACGGTGGGGTTTTGTACAAGAGGCATCATGACGGTGTGTTGCTCCGATGTGTTGTGAAGGAAGAAGCTTCGAAAATCATAGAAGAAATGCATGAAGGCGAGTTTGGTACCCATTCTAGTGGGCATACGATGGCTAAGAAGATCTTAAGGGCTGGTTACTATTGGTCCACTATGGAAACTGATTGTCATAACCATGTCAGAATTTGTCACAAGTGCCAGATCTATGCTGACAAAGTGCACGTGCCGCCTGTGCCTTTGAATGTCTTGACTTCTCCGTGGCCTTTTGCAATGTGGGGCATTGACATGATTGGAGAGATTAAGCCTACTGCTTCTAATGGACATCGCTTCATTTTGGTTGCCATCGATTTCTTCACCAAGTGGGTTGAAGCCGCATCTTATGCGAATGTTACCAAGCAAGTGATTACTCGCTTTATCAAGCACAACATAATCTGTCGTTATGGGATTCCTGAGAAGATCATTACTGATAATGGATCGAATCTTAATAACAAGTTGATGAAGGAGCTTTGTGAGTCCTTCAAGATCAAGCACCACAATTCTTCTCCGTATCGTCCAAAGATGAATGGCGTTGTCGAAGCGGCTAATAAGAATATTAAGAAGATTGTGCAGAAGATGGTAGTGACTTACCGAGATTGGCACGAGATGTTGCCTTTTGCCTTGCATGGTTATCGTACCTCTGTGCGTACATCGACTGGGGCAACTCCTTTCTCACTTGTTTACGGCATGGAAGCAGTATTACCAGTTGAAGTTGAGATTCCTTCCCTGAGGATCATGAAAGACGTCGAGCTTGACGAGTCAGAATGGGTACAGAATCAGATGGATCAGTTGAACCTCATTGATGAGAAGCGCTTAGCGGCTATTGGACATGGTCAGGTGTACCAAAAGAAGATGGGAAAAGCTTTTGACAAGCGGGTGCGACCCCAAAGCTATAAACCAGGGGATCTGGTGCTCAAAAGAATTATCCTTCCTCAGGGTGATCCTCGAGGCAAGTGGACTCCGACGTATGAAGGCCCTTTTGTTGTGCAGAAAGTATTCTCTGGCGGTGCCATGATGCTTGCAACGATGGATGACGAGAACTTTCCGCACCTTGTGAACGCATATGTAGTCAAAAAATACTTCGCATAGACCTGATAAAAAAAGAAGAAAAAAAGGAAGAAAAAGAAAAAAGGAAAATAAATCAGGCAAAAGAATGAAAAAGAAACAAATATACCCGCTAAGTTGAAAACCCGAAAGGGCGGCTTAGGCAAAAAAGGGACAAAAGCGAACGACTACATCTTGCATGCCACCTTGGCAATCACTCTTCATACATGTTTGAAATGCTTAGGGCTCCCGACCGAGGGATAAGCAAGACTCCGTGTTCTTGAGTTCGCACCTGGCGGCTCAAATCCCTAAAGCATTCACAAATTCCAACCACTTTGTTTAGGGCTCCCGACCGAGGGATAAGCAAGACTCCGTGTTCTTGAGTTTGCACCTGGCAACTCAAATCCCTAAAGGCACTCCTAAACCCCGTCGGGTCCACAAGTTCGGTGATGTTCGGTCGTCAAATCGGGCAGTGATCAATCCTAATGAGTACGGTCTTCCAAAGCAAGGAGATGAGAACGTCAAGGTTATAAAAGTGATAGCGGGATCGAAACTAATGGATATCCGTTTCACATTGCCATTTCTCTTGTACTCAACATTGTGCAGTTACCTCTTACTAGGAATTGCTTCTTAAATGTATTCGCCCCCTTTCGGGCATTTTTTTTAATAAACTTCTTTTCATCTCAGAGGCCGTTTTCTTTTACTGTTTTGTTTGCATAAAACGTCCTGAGTTTGTGTTAAACTTTGCATATGAAAACTGCATTTCTTTTACAATACGTGATTAGAAATGATAAAACCTTTGAATTTACTTCGAAGTCTGGCATAACCAGGATGGAAGGTCAAGATACCATGCTATGTCCTGGGGCATTTTTCATTGGTTTATCTCGCAGGTACATCCTTGCAAGCGATTCGTATCAGCATATTGGCGGACCTAGCCATGATAGATTCTCATTCCTCAGCCGAGTGCTCCCTAATGAGAGATTCTCATTCCCCAGCTGAGTACATTCAGATGAGACCTTATTTGTTCTAAGATTCTCATATCCTCAGTAAAGCACATCTCGACGCATTCTCCATGCTCTAGAAGCCTTGTCCCCGACGAAATGCTTTCTCCCCAATTGAGTCATGATTGGACGGTATCTGATTCCCCAGCAAGCTCTTAATGAGGTTCCTTGCCCGAATGCCTCATTTTCCCCAGTAGAGCGTTTCTCTCCCCAACAGATTGACCTGTTGTCCCCAGGAGAGTCATTTTATTCCCCAGTGGAGTTGTCTTAACAAGAGGTTTGTATGGCGAGTTCCTTATCCCCAGCGGATCTCTCATATCCCTAGCAGATCGCTTTGCGGAAGTATTCATCTTCCCCACTGAGCTTCTTCCCTCAGCAATGTTTCATTTGCATCCTCAGCAGGATCTGTTTCTCATCTAGGACTTCCCCAGCGGAATGCGTCCTATACAAGCAAGTTGGTCACTCCTCATCAGAGTTGTCTTCACGACTTGCTCTTATTTCCTCATCCCCAGTGTGTCGAGGATTTGCTTCTCCAGTGAAGTTTCCAGGGTATTCCCCAAGCAAGTAAGTGGGACGTTCTTATCATCCAGCAAGATTTATTCCCCAACCAGAGCTCGCATCCAGATTTGATCGTCTCCAGCAGATTTCTGATCCATCTTTGCCAGCTCGTAGTTTGTGACTTCTGGTCACTCACTTTGTCCTCTCCGCAGAGTTCCATATTCTCTCCAGGACTTTTTCAGCAATTCAGTGCTCCTCCGCTGTTTCCCTAAGCAGTGTCCGAATCATGCATCATTTGCATAGCATTCTCAAAAGCGCATAGCGTATTCCTTCTCAGGAACGTTATTCCACAAACATTCATACATGCATCATGCATAAACCATATCATGTCTGTTTCTTTCTGCAGGAAAGTTATCCAGATTCAAATGCCCCCGAGAGAGCAATATTCGCCTAGTTATTACAGGCGCTTATCCTGATGTTTTGAATCAGAATTGGATTGTTCTACTTATTTTCTGACACAGCTCAGATCAGTTCAAAGACATTCCTATTCCCGATGCCCCAGATCGGTGGAAGATATTTGTTCCTATCCTGATATCCAGCTCAGTTGAAGGAACCGCCTCCGGATCTCCCAAGATCTTCCGAATGAGCAAGCCCTCTGATACATCAGATCAGTGGGAAATATCTACTCCCTGACGATTTAGTTCGTTCAGAAGAAGAAACTCGTTTGCCCATTCCTGATGCTTTACCATCAGTTGAAGACGTTTTCTTTACCCGGCGTACACAGTTCGGAAGAGATATCTGTTCCTATCCTAATATTCAGATTCATATTAGTTGAAGGAACCTCCTCCGGATCTCCCAAGATCTTACGAAGGAGCAAGCCACTAATATCATCAGATCAGATGGAGATGTCTGCCTGATCGACTTTGTCTTTCAGATGAAGATTGTCCTACTTATTTTCTGGCATCATGTCCAGATCAGTTTAAAGGCATTCTTTCCCCGGCGTACACAGTTCGGAAGAGATATTGTTCCTATCCTGATTTCCAGTTCAGTTGAAGGAGCCGCCTCCGGATCCCCGTGGTCTTACGAAGGAGCTAGCCGCTAATTCCCAGATTAGTAGGAATACCTACCTGATGATTTAATTGCATCAGAAGAGATGTCTGCCCAGATTCCAGATCATGATTCCCAGATTAGAGATACCTATTACCCGTTGATGTCCGAATCAACCGATGTATCTCCCTCGATTCCCAGATCGACTTAAGACATCTATCCAAATGCAAGTTCGGAGACATCTGCTACGTCTGATTCTCAGATCAGTCGAGATGTTCCTTCTCTTGATGCCCAGATCATTTGAAGTGTTTTCCCCAGCCTGTGGGTGCCCGTTCCCTCTTATCACAAGTTGGAGCATATTTATTATCCAGATCAATTGAAGTTTTTTCTCCCTGCTTGCGGGGTGGTACATTCCTTCTTATTGTAAGATGGGATCTTCTGTTGATCAAAAGTGCAAATTTTCGAGTTCATTCTAGTATTCAACCTCCTTCCACCTCAAACGGTTCGAAACTTTCGTTTCTAACTCGTCAGGTCCAAGAAGTTTGAATAGGGGCAGCTGTTGCACCCCAAAAATTGCCCTCTTTATTTGAGCTATAAGTTAATAATGACGTTTATTTCGTCATCCGAAAATTGAAGTAAAATAATATAAAGTTTTCATGGGTTTATGAAGATAAGGTGTGAAAAATGGTTTAAACAGTGTAAATACGAGAAAATTCACAAGTACTATTTGGAAGGTGATATGAGCTAAGTTCCCGAGTTCCCTCAACTGTTTCGACGATATCTACAACTTTCGTGTTCGGCTCGAAAGCCAATTCTTTGAGGAAGGTCGTCAGATTTGCAATTTACTTGAGGTGTCGCAGTGAAAAATGGTGCTGAATGTTGGGTTTTGGATCTCAGAAAATTCATATCTCACAATCCGCTCGTCGGATTCGCTTGAAAATTTAACTGGAGTTCCGTACCATAATTACCAAGATTTCATATGTTCGGACCAAAGGCTAATTATGCAATGAAAACTCCCAGCATTTTAAGGATCGCCGCGTTGTCTCGGTAAAAAGTGTGCTTTTAAGCATGTTGCGCCTAGTTTGAAAATTCATAATTTCTTCGATTTTTATCGTATGAAGTCCATTCCGGCGGCATTCTCTCGGAAATTTCGTTAGCTTCGATTCTTCGTCACACATGCTTGTTCAGATTCTGAGCCGAAGATAGGGTTTTATCGAGTTCTTTGAGCGGTACTCACAAAATTCTTCACAGTCGCACCAGATGAATCGACGTTTCTCGTCATTCAAACGCGCGTAATTTCTTCATCGCTTATCGGAATGAGACGATTCTCGTGGCGAAGAGTCAAGAATTTGGTCATCTTCACAATGGCATTGGTTTCGTTCCGGAATTCAGAGCCAAACCGAGTTTCCTTAAAAACGAGCCAAAATAAGAGGCACCGAGGGCAATTTGGACATTTCGCGTTGACAATATATAAACATTTTGCTCTTCACAAAAAGGGGGACTCATAATTTCAATTCACCAAAAAGATCAAAAACACTTTCTCTCAATTCTCTTGGATCAAAACCACAAATTACATAAAACTTTCATCAAAACTCATCAATTTTCATCAAGATCAAGAACATGGATTGAAGAATCAAAATTCGATTCGAACTTCTTCTCCTTCTCCTTGCATCTCGCGCGCCTCTCCCACTCTCCCCTTGGATTTTGCTTTCGCATTTGCGTCGCGTTCGTGTCGTGTTCGCGTTTGTGTCGTGTTTGTGTTCACGCTTCGGTTAAGATCTTCATCCGGTAAGCTTACGGATCTTGAATTAAGTGCTTAATTGTTGATCATTATGTGGATTCGAATCTAGATTCATATTTTGCTCTTGATTAATTGATGATTGATGATGATTGATCGGTGAATTTGCATGTTGTTGATCGAATTGGTAGTGATCATGTGAATTTTGGTCGGATCTAATGTTTGTTGCATATAATTGATGATTGTTGACGATGAATTATGACATTCGTGCTTTGGTTCCATGATTTGTTGATGATTTTGTGTGCTTAATTGTTAACATTCATATAGATGACTTGTGTCGCACTCAAGGTGTTTGTACAAATGCATGCGGTGGATTTTTGCTTGATAATTTGCCTTGCTTGATGCTTAAGTCATGATTTGAATATGTTGTGTAGCTTGATCATTATTGCATGTGCAAATACTTGTTGTCATTGTTGCATTTATATAATTGTTGGTGATGATATTTGAATTGTGGTTTGGCTGGACGCGTCGCACTTTGCTCAATTTGTTGTTATTTGGCCTAATTGACTTGTGGATTCATGACTCACCTTCGCCAAGATGCTACATTGTGCCTAATCATTGAGAGCGATACATTTTTGGCTTGTGTTTAATCATTAAAATCGATATATGTTTGGTTTTGTTGCTTTGGTGCTTAAGGATTGTTCACTTATTGCTAATAGCATGCCTCACATTAATATTTGGTTTACATATTCTCATATGCCATTGATTGTTGAGTTGATATCGTGCCTTGTTTCCATGGGTGTTTCATTGTGTTTTGAATGTGTTTTGATGGCTTTTCATGATGCTTGCAAGTTGACATTGTTTCAAGTTGGATGGAATTGGTTCCCAAACATAAAAAATAGCAAAAAAGTGTTTTTCTACAGCAGAACCCGGTTCCTAACATGGAGGAACCGGTTCCCAGATGTTTCGTTGGTGTTTGGCATTGTTTTTTGGACCAGGAACTGGGTTGTCCATTCCAGGAACCGGTTCCCCTGTGTGTTTTTTTCCCTAACTTCAATCTTTCGTAACTTTTTGCTCGTAACTCCGATTTGCACGTTCTTTATATCGTCAGAAAGCTTATGAGAAGTATTATCTTAATAGATGCTTTGTTTTCGTTAATTTGTAGATCATCCATGTTTGATTTCTCTTTGATGTTTCATTATCCATTTCATGTTTACATTACTTGTCCGTTTCCTTTCGCTTTATAGTAATAACGCAATTCCGATTGCGATGTTTGTTATCTCTAACTTGTGTGTTAGTGTGCAAGGCTTTTGGATAGTCACCAATCGACGCTCATTGCTTGAGTATTCCGCTTTACTTGCGGAACACGATTTCCTTCATTCATATTGTGTTCTCATCTTGGAGACACGTTCCTATTACTTTATACTTGCATGTTTGGCTTGCTTGTTCCTCTTGCAGGTGTATTGTGATCGTGCTCGACGCGCATGTCGACATTTGTGTGCTTTCATGGCTAATCGGTGTGCTGACTATTTGCTTTTGCTTTGCTAGCTCGCTCGCGGGATCCTAGTTTACTCGCTCTCTTCGCTTTAGTTTACGGATCATCATCCGTTTGGTATTGATTCCGTTTCATTTTATTTCTCTCGCACTTTATCGCTTTCTCGCATCATCCTTTAACATGAGAAGTAGGACCTAGACATGCATCTGGCCAAGTCCTCGAAAGAGGCTCTGTTTTTGTCGGTGTGTTTATATTTGTGCTTTGCGGCAGGGAGTCACGGTGTAATAAGTCCTATATGGCACTCCGTTAAGTCCTCATGGAAGGCATGCGGAAAGGGTTAGCAATCAACCCCCGCCTAGTCTCATCGAGTCCGTTCGGTATGCGCACGCCACGCGTTGCTCGCTTCCGAACCTGCACAAGATCTTGTTATCGAGTATGTCAAGAAAAGGGTTCATGTAGCCGGACCCCCGCCTTTCCTATAGCTCGCGTCGCTCGACGTTGACGCTTGGTGTACGCACGCACCGTTTTCCTTTACGATCCGTGACGGCTTGGTTGCTGAGAGGGACTCGCTCCTCTTGTCTATGGCCCGATAATTTTCGCGAGGTCTAATGCTTGGTTGACTTGGGTTGAGTTGCTCCCCTTGGCTATGGCGGGACCGTTTTTCTACCACTCGGCCAGTGCCGTTGGTTTGTTTGCTTTACGAGCGGAGCTCGTTTGTGTGATACTCTTGTTTGCTTTCCCTCTCCTTCGTAGGTTGCTAGTTTAGTTTAGACTTGTACCCTTTGTATGATAACATTAGATAGCAAGCTTTCCCCCTTAGCTTAGGTCTTCCTCATGCATTCTTTAAAACACAAACCACACTCTTTGATTTTCTTTTCTTAAGAGCTTGTTATTTCCGCTCCATTCCCAGCATAAGTCTCTAAAGGTCGAGCAGTGGAGTGCGAATGTAACTCGTTCACCTAAAAAACGCAAAACAAACAGAAACTAGTTAGCCGAGCTACGGTAGCTCTGATTCTACAAAACAGATACGTAGGCAGCGGGGTAGGGCCCGTGCGAGCACAATCCTTTCTTTTCCCTACATTCTGCATTCATTTTAGTCCAGATTAGCGTAGTTTGCTTACACACCCATAGCTTTAGACACTAGCGTGGATACCATCGAGTACGATGGGCGCGTGGGGTGCTAATACCTTCCCCTCGCGTAACCGACTCCCTTACCCTTTTTCTTTGGTCGTGAGACCGTTGTTTTGTTTTGTGGTTTGCTGGCATTCCCTTCCTTTTCAGGATAAATATGTTAGTGGCGACTTTGTTAATTTTCGCGGTAGCGACAGAGAGTGTATTTTTTTTCTTTTTAAAACAACAAAATCTTTGAAATAAAACATCCATGATCATCTTTAAAATAAATCAGAGTAAAGTTTTGTAAGACAATGATCATAACACAAGGCCTCTTTTATAAATTGTTTTCTCAATTAAAGGTTTAAGAACACAAATCAAATATATTGTCTAAAAGAACATAATGACAATATTTATTTTAACAAATAAATAAACAGGGTTTTTCACAATACAATTTACAGAGAAAACAGTAAGGAAAAGCAAACAATGACTTCAACAATAACCCCTAAGCTGATCCTGAATTGAAAGCCAAGGATGACTTAGTACAAATGACTCACTATGACATTGAGTCTTGATGATTTCGATTGCCAAAGACATACACATCTTGCAAGTCTTCACGACACCTGGATACCCTAATTATCACGATTCCTAACAACCTGGGGGCATTCAGCCCATTCAATAATAATAATAGAGGGTCACGATCTAAAAATAACATACATGAAAGAATACACACATGCAAGTAATACATGATATACAACAGTCACAATAATTACTTCAACAAATAAAGTAATGCACAAATATCCTAATGCAGACTCTACATGGGTGTGATCCCCCTAACCGAGTTCCTCACATGCATGAATTCCGGAATTTAATCTCTCCGCAGAGAGTCGTAGGCATCTCCTACTAATTTCGTGGCCAATCTCCACAATGAGGCATTTCCTCATGATGATTAGTCTTTAACTTAACTAGCATCGACTCAATAAATCCCGCAGGATTAAGGTGGATCCGTTCCCGATAATCACACCCCGTGAAGACCCACTTGGCCAACACGTACTATGATATGCATGAGCACATATATGCAAATGCATCATAAACATTTCTCAATAGTCAATTCATATAATTATTCAAAAACATATGAAAGTATATTCACAAGTTTAACATCAGAGCATAAACTCATATTCATAATTGGGCACACAACATTAAACATTCTCAGTCGGCCACACAATTATCACAAAACCCCCAATTGGGCACACCATCATTCATACCAACACATATGCATTCAATCACATATAATATCGTTAGAAAGTGCCCTTACCTTAGCAAGCTTCAAACACATTCAAGTTACGCTACATGAGAACGATGTGTCTCTCTCGACGAGGTTTCTATCTAGTTCACACTTTCAACCTTTTAAAATACACAATTTAATTAAGTTAATACAAACCCAACTACATCCATTATGAGGGATTTATCATGGCCACTTACCTAATTAATTAGGTTTAGATTTTATCACCGTTTTACTAACCTAACCATTTTATATTTAAAGTATAACTTTTTAAATAGAAAATAATTTTTCTCTTAACAAGAATAATAAAATATTAATTCATAAAAGTTTCTAACTCACAAGTTTAAAGGCACTTATTATTTTTAGCAACCCATTATGTCAAATACTTTGATCATATTTTGAATAAAATTATTGAAAATAAATTATTATACTTAAATTCTTAAGAAATATATAACTGAATTATATTGATTGTATGAAACATATTATATGAAATTTAAATTTAAATCTCTAATTATTATTAACTTCTTAAAAAGTCAGAGATTTTCAAACTCTATTACCAAGACTCTTTACTAATTTGAAGATCTAAGCCAATAATATAGGATTACTCTTTTCTATATAAAATAATGGTTACTTAATCATTAATTATAGCCCCCCTATGCAAAAACACGTCCCAGTAAATTATTTAAATAAGGTTTGCTTCATCGATGTCTCAATACTAACTTTAAAATTTCAATTCAAACTAAGCTTAACAAACCGATAAAAAGAGTATCATTTCCATTTGACTTGTTAGATAGGAAAAATAGGATTTTTGATAAACAAAACAACATATATTTCAACATGCTTTCCATTTCCCATTTAAAAAAAATAATATTAACTTATTATTATACTATACTGTTAATAGTTTAAAAGAAATTATTTAGATAATAAGAAACACAAATTAATATACAAGATCAATTGAACTATTATAAAAGATTCAGTATCTCATTAAAAAAATTTCTCCATAAAAACTTCCATTCAATTTAATGTATTAAAAAAATAATAAATATACTAATCTTCACTAAAATAAATTAGTACTCTTAATCAAATAAACTCAAGACCTCAAATAATTCCAGAAAGAAAATAAATAAAAGTTTCACAATATAACCTTTTTTTTTTCTTTTCAATCATATATTATGTTTTTCCAGATCCATACTCTTATCATGAATAATTTTAGTTTTTTTTTTTTTAAAATGATAAAGTTTCTTATTTACAAATTTTATTTCATATTTTTTTAACACTCTGAAGTTACATAGAAGATCATAACTAACAAAGATAGATAATTAGGTGAGTTGTCAAGAATTATATCTCTTACTAAAAGGAAAGAAAAAATATCATACCCAGTTTAATTAGTAAGCTTTCAAAGTGATAAAATGGTGTAGAGGTAAAAATAAATATATGAAGAGGTTTGCTGTGATATTTTAGTCTTAACCGAGAGAGAGAGAAGTAGTGTGGGATGGTGTGAATTTTGGGTTTTACTCTTAACATGTATTTATAGGCTAACACATGGGTTTATGGCCATAGGATGAAGATCAGGATGCTTCTAAGTCCATTAGATCTCTCTCTCACATGCCTAAGTAATCATTACATGAAAGAAAATATCATGATATTTCTAAAAATTAAATGTTAAATTAACAACTCAAAAGCCAAACGTGTAGAATTCAACTAACTTGGGCTCCAAGACTTGAAGTGCACTGTAAGAAATGAAAAGATTCTTTTAAGACGAAGTGAATATGTAGAAAAAAGAGACCGGAACGAATAACAGTTGAACGCGTATTTTTTTGGAAAATAAAAATAAACATATTAAAATGATCTACACGGAATGGAGTTTAACAAAATAGACTGAAAATGCTCAAAATCAAAAATAAAAAATACCCGGTTAAACAGACTATGACAGGTAAAATATGATGGTAAATAGCGTCGAAAAACAAAACGAGCTTACCGACATGATCTACGCGTAACACAGATTAATAAAATAGTCTGATACCTGTTAAAACTCGAAATATTTTGTCTGCTAATTTTTCGCACAGTGTCGAATTACTTCGACCGGTCAGACTAGTAAACTCGTATTTAAATTTAGATAAAATAGGAATATTTATAGATAGTTAGAATTATTAGAACAATGTGTCAATCTTACTAAAGTTTTGGTAGCACTTTGGCATGGTCTCAATAACTATGTTATTCATAGATAATTATATAGAAAATCGATAAAAAAAATAGCATAATACTATTTAATATTCTTAAATTCTAATTCATGCTATCGTACTTTTATGGGTCTTACATTAGCAAACATGGGGTAGAAGGGTATAGTGGTCATGGAGTCACGTCTCTAACCTCGCCCAAGGGTAAACTATGGATTTTGATTTTTGTGCCTGTAGAATGGGTTCTAGGGGTCTCAAAGTTTTTGCTCAACCTTAAAGATACGTTGACTGGTATCTTCAAGAGAGTTTTCTCTGAGTGTAGTATCTGCGTGACAATTACTTTCGTAATCACCGCTCTACGTCCTAAAAGGCTTTAAGTGGGGTTAAAGTGTTTCTAGGTCCTCCTGGTACAAATCTGTCTCGGAATGCATTGGCGCAGTTAATCACAACCAGCCAGGAAAATCCCAAGAGTAGATTTGGGAACCAAGATTAGAGGGTTTCACCGGGAAGACATCCTCAATCCTATCTTATGTTGCACTCAAATCCGGGTACAGGATTTCTCACCACAAGGGGGAATCAAGCCCTTTCCCGATACAAAAAACCCATAAAAATAAACAAGTATAAATGCAGCAAACACATGAAATGACACAGAGGTTAGGCAGGACCTCTCTTGTTTGAGGGGGGGAATTTGGCATCACTAATTCCTCATTGGGGTTGGATCAGCAGAGGTCAACCATGGGTTTGGATGAAAACCAAGGTTATTACTTGTACCCAGCAGAGTCGCCATTTTTCTGTGGTGTCGTTTTTTTACCTCCCCGTTTCACTTGGGAGGATAGCACACTGGACCCTTCACGCAAAATTTGGAAGGAGAAAGGCGCCGTTGTGGGATGAATTTTATTTCAGTTCTTCCTACGATAGCACGCGAACTTTTTAATTATCCTACGAGGAGGAAGGGGAAAAAGATCTCAAATAAACCCTAAGAGTTTTCTAGGGGTGGGAATTTCACCTAATCAGAAGTTCTGGAGTCCGGGAGGTCGGTTATACATAGGGAAGGTTTTAAGCACCCTACATATCCGTAGTACTCTACGGGAACCTTCTCAGTGTCTATGTGTGTGTGTTTTCTAATTGATTGGGATAGTTTCTCCTTTGTGTTAGGAGATTGAATTGATTTGAAAGACGGATGAACTGACTATTTTTTTGGTTTTTGATTAGCTCGCTGAGATTTCTTGTGAATCTCATGCCTACATATCCCTAATGGAAGTCAGGGCTTTTTGTAGTTCGGTGAACTAATTAGGGAAATGAATTGAGTTTTTTGGTGCCTTGCTTGAAGCTAAAGGATGAAGCTTTGAATTAAATCTCTATTTACAGTAAAGAGACATGAAGTTATCTTTATAGAGAGGTATTTCTACTATTCCACCACAAACATTTAAAGTGACAGAAAAGCCGAGTTTGTTTCATAAGAGAGGGATCTTACTTGGTTGTGTACAAGTATGCCAGTCGCGTGTCTCTTGAATGAAAGAAAGATTCTGGACCAAATTAGGGAAAGCTGTACAAGTCTGGGGATGTGCCAGAGCATGCCTTTCAGAGTCCTAAATGGGAGAATGTATGAAATTGAAATGTTTGTTTGTTTGTTTGTTTGAATGTGGTGAAATAGGAGAAATATCTCTCTATAGAGATAAGTCATGTCTATCTACTGTATAAAAGATTTGATTTTGACTGGCTTGTATGAGGCCCAAGCTTGAGGCTTAAAAGGTTTTTATTGACTCTGGGAGATGACTCCACTGGGAATTGACTTTGAAATTTGTGTTCTGTATGAAGCCCAGAATTGAGGCTGACTCTAGTTGGAGAGTGTTTATTTTGTTTTATTGAAAAGGTTTATTTTAGTGTTCTGTACAAAGCCCGAAATTGTGGCTGACTCTACCTAGGGAGACTCTATTTTGTGCCTTGTACAAAGCCTAAGGTTATGGCTGACTGCTGAGGAAACAGATTATGGATGACTCTATTTTGTGCCTTGTACAAAGCCCAAGGTTGTGGCTAACTTGCTAGGGAAAAGACTCAAAGGATATGAATCTTTTGACATAGAAGAGGATGTTTATCTGCCTTGTACAAAGCCCAAGGTTGTGGCTGACTTAGTGGGGAAAAGATCCTAAAGGTTACGAATCTTTGACACAGGAAATGATGTTTATCTACCTTGAACAAAGCCCAAGGTTGTGGCTACTTGATGGGGAAGGACTCATTGTAGAGACTCTATTATCTGCCTTGTACAAAGGCCAAGGTTGTGGCTGACTCTGGATAGGGAAATAGAGGTTTTGGATTTAAAGGAGTGTTTTTGGAGGAAAACCCTTTCCAGGGGTTTTGACTTTGAAAGATTGATTTTGGAGGCTGACCCTTTCCAGGGGTTTTGACTTTGAAAGATTGATTTTGGAGGCTGACCCTTTCCAGGGGTTTTGGATTAAAGGAATTGTTTTAGACTTCTTGTTTAAAGCCCAAGATTAAGGCTGACTCTGACTGAGGATATTCAGATGTGGAACCTAGACTCTACTAAGGAGAAGACTCATTGGAGATTGAGAATAAAGGTGACAGAGACTGCCCATGTCTCTCATTCCAAAAGGTGGACTCAATACTGAGATTAAGACATTCTTAGCTTGTTTAAAGTCTGGTTTTAAGAATAGAAGAAACTCACCAGGGTAGGCTAAGAGGTGACTAAAGACCTGTTCCTATGTTTATAAGAAACCTAATGGGTCCTTGTATACAAGCTCAAGAGAAAGCTGGGAATATGCTTTTAAGAAGCCTGTGGGTCCTTGTATTGTAAGCCCAAGAGGAGGCTAATCGAGGGTCATCGAGGGTCCTTGTTATAGCACAAGAGAAATCTATGTTGGTTTTGAACTTATTTTGGCTCTAAGCAAATGGGTAAGAGGTTTCACCGGGAATAATTCCTCTTGGGTGGATGTGCCCTATTTTTTTTCTAAAGCTTTTTTCAAGATGTTTCACCGGGAATAATTCGTCTGGAGGTTTAACTAAGGAATTCTAATTAGGAAAGAGCCTTCACCGGGAAGACATTCTCAATCCTAGGCCATAGTCCTATCATATATATATATATATATATATATATATATATATATATATATATATATATATATATATATATATATATATATATATAGTTTATTTGTCCTAAGGTTGCATTCAGACGAAGTTCTAAACAATATATATACAGTTTATATTTGACAGTAGTTTAAATGAAAGCTTGTAATTTGAAAGCTATAAATCCTAACCTGGATGAAGAGGAGGCCTTTGAAAGATGTATGTACAAAGCTTTACCATCAGCTTGGTTATTTATTGGTAACAATTTAATTGTTTATTGAAAACAGTTTTGAAATGTTTTTATTTTGAAAACAGAAGAAGTGAAGATGGACACTAGATCACATAGGTATATGAAGAGTTTCACCGGGAATAATGCCCTTCAAATACCAGAAGAATGTTTTGAAAACAGATGAGAAATTTTCTGTTTAAATATGTTTTGAAAAAAATAAACTATGAAAAGAAAAAGGTGTTGGGTATTACACTCTATTAGAGGCCCTTGGAAAACGATTTACTTTTTATGAAAAACAGTTGAAAATGATTTGAAATGATACAAGGTTTTGTTGTCTGAAAACATTGATCGTCTGTTTAATTCAGAGACTTAAAGAAACAGTTTTGAATTTTGACAAAAGTCAACTTAATTAGAGTAAAGACAAAGTCTATACCTAATTAAGACCTAAATGATTAGGTTTTATCATAAAATATATTTACCAGAGATTAGGTTTTGAAAATCAAGTGAAAACTATATTTAAAGTATTTTAAAATACTTAAAAATATGTTATTTTAAACCTAATAAAAATATATCAAATAAATAATATTTTTGTGATTTTTTTGGTTATTCATAAAATAGGTATATTAAAGGAAAAGTATGTGAAAAATCAAGTAAAAATGGTTTAATTTGAAGGGTGAATCAATTGGTTAAAGTTGTGAAGAAAATAATGAAAAATAGTGGCAAAAAAAAGAAGTTTGTCTCCACCAAGGTTTGAAACCACACCCTTGAAGTGAAGAGTTTAGGGTTTGAAACCACGCCCTTGAAAAAGCCAATTGAGCCACGCGCGTGGACTAATAGAGAGAAGAGACCAAATCCTTTTGTGTGAAACAAGCGTGATAAAATGAAAATAAAACAAAAAGGTCTGAGGGGGGGATCAAAACCCAGACCTGAGGCAAGAGGAAACTAAGACCGCATGGGAGACCACTAGGGCAAACGATGTATTCATTTAATACACGCCTTCAGTTAAATATATTTTAAACTTTCCCCCTAAGTTCAGAAAATGGCGCGCCATGGCCATCTTCATCTTCAACCTCTCATCACTCAAGAATTTGAAATTCTATCTCCCTCGTTTCTCAACCAATTTCCACGAAGTAAACATGAAACTCACTCGTTTTTGGACAAGGAAACTGATGGTGGTCTTTGATTTCATTTATTTTGAGTGTGACTCAAAATTCACACGCATAAATCATAAGAACCCTAAAACTGGAATTTAATATGAAATGACATATATGTATGATATGATGCAATTGATTGAGGGTTAATGATCCTCATAGGTGCAGAAACCAACTGGTAACTTCATTTTTCATTTATCATGCATGAATTATAGAGTTTGAAGATCATGAAGCTTACCTCAAAAATGGAGATCGAGCTCTGATCAAAGTGTGTTACAGAGCTACTGCAGTGAGCCAAATAGCTTCAATGATCCTCCATGAAGGTGTTGAGATGCTTAGCTTGAGTTAGAACTCCCCAGAACTTCTTGCTCGACCTCAACTGGTGTGGCTCCAAGTGAGAGGTAAAGATGATGAGGTTTGATGTGTTTGAATACTTATTTTCAAAGGAAGATCTCTGGTTTAAAAAATCCGAGTCTTCTTGTCAAAGAACCTTTGAAAAACCTAAGTATGAGGGAGAGAAGGGGAAAGAAAGATTTTTGTTGCTTTGGTGTGTCTAATACTGAGGTATGCTATTCTATTTATAGGAAAAAGGTTCAGAACAAATTAGGGAGAGTGAGATTTGCTTAATGAGGAAGCATCAATTGGTAGAGGCATTGGCACAAAATTTGCAAAATTCAAATTTGGACATGATCTATAATTTCACTTCAAATTCCCTACTTTGATCAATCATATCTCTTAGCTCATGATGAATTTTAAGATGGTTGAACACAATTTGGAAATCCCTTGACATTTACTTCAATTCATTAGTTTTGTGTTTGTCCAAAATCCTTAGGGAAATTAGTGAAAAAGTTTCATAAAGTTTGAAGAAAACTAGGGTTTCTTTGCTAGTTTTATGAAGGCAGCCACTTTGAAGCTCTATATCCCTTCAATGGTTGATTTCTAGCCAAAAAATTATGTGTGAAAAAGTTTTTCATTGGATCAAAATCTACAACTTTGATGTTGGAAGTTTTTTCAGTTTGTACTTGAAATTGAGATATTCCCTTCCAAAGTTTTGAAAAAAAGATCTTTAAACACTTAGAAAAATTTCTAAGTATGAAAAGTCAATCTTTGACTTTTTAATTCTTGATTGATTTTCTTGATTTTTCTTGGTCAAATGACTTCAATAATCATATATTGATGATATTGATCCTTAAAAGTCATGGTTTGATCCAAAACCCTAAAAGTCAAAGGTGATCTTGTACAATTGACTTTTTCCAGATGAAGTGAAATCTTGGACGTTTGTGATGAATCAAGTTCTTCTCCTCAAATGATTGATATGAATGGAACATATTGAGGTAATAGAAGTTCTTGAGCCATGTATTGAGTTATGGAGCCATGTCCTGATTAAAAGTCAACTGTCCAGGTAAATTAGGTCAAAAACCCTAATTTGTAGGTTAGATGAAATTGATGATTGTGGATATTGAATTGAAGTACAATTCCCATTGGATATTGTCATAGGGATCATTTGAAGATGATTAAACCTTTTGAGTGATTCCCTGGAGCTTTTTAGGGTTTCCCAGATGTGATCCTTGATTTTAGTCCTTGATGGGCTCAAAACCCTAGTCTGGTGACTTGAGCTTTTTAGGGATCATTTGAAGATGATTAAACCTTTTGAGTGATGCCCTGGAGCTTTTTAGGGTTGCCCAGATGTGATCCCTAATTTTAGTCCTTGATGGGCTCAAAACCCTAGTCTGGTGACCTGAGCAAACCTAAGTCCTGATGACTGGTGTCTAATCAACATAGGTGGATAAATGAATCATTTGAGTCCCATGATTGTATTAGAGGTCATTTTCTTATTGATTGATCCTTTGCCTGAGCTTCTTTGTTCTTGAATACCCTCGATTGAGTATTAGATAAACAAGTGACTGTTCTGGGTACCTGTCTTGAGTTGATGAAATGTCTGGAGGTGTGGCATCTCATGGGGGGTCAAAATTAGGGTATGACAAATTCCAATTGGGAATAGATTAGAAATATAAACCTTTGTAACCTAGTTTTAGAAGTAAGCAAACAGTGTATTGAAAAGATGTAGTCGTTAGGGTTTGTATAGGTAGACCACTCAGGCTGTGGGATGGCTGCCATGTCCTTCTCGAAACCTGTAGGTAAGAGAAGTTATTGTTCTCCCTCGAAACCTGTAGGTAAGAGTTGAGTATTTTGTTCTTGATTGAAGCTATGAATCAAGATCAAGTTAGTGTTTATTGTTAATTGTTTAAATAGCTATTGCAGGGTTGTAACAGTTAGGTATCACTAGAGAGTGAGCACAGGTTCTCTTGTCTTAGATGGAGTTCTAAGATAAAGGTTGCATTGGGTAGTGACTAGGTAAACCAGAGGCTGTTTATATGTAAACCAGAGGTTGTTTACTTAAAATAGTACTACTGATAGTGAAATCTTCTTCCTGACTTGGTAGCCCCCAGAGTAGGTAGTTAAACCGAACCAGGTTAACAATTTGCTGTGTTATTTATCTTCTGTATTTTATTGTCTATTCAGTCTTGGATGTTGTAACATCGCATATAACATCAGGTTCAGGTTTGATAGCTGATCCATTTAGAGAACCAATGAAGTTTACAATTTGGTTATGTTGACTGAACAAACATGATCCCAGTACTCATGGACTCCTTCTTAGGGTAATTAAAAAGTGGGGATCTTTCTGTTGTGCCTTTGCTAAGTTAATAACAGATAAGATATCTTGACATCGTGAATGACATCCTAAGTCTGTCATACCAGAATTTCAAGATAGTCGACAACCATATTTAAGCATAAATCATCGTCACAACATAATAGCGTCCTTTAAGAATTTGCACTCAAATTCATTAACAACGTCCTAGTCCAATAATTTCACTTTGAGTTTTACAACTCTCACAACTTCTTTCTCCTTCGATCTCGTCAATAAGATACTAACGTCTAAACGTATTACCCAGTCTGCTTCGTACTCACTCAGCATTACACAATCGTTAAGTATTTTCTGACTCCAGAATTACAAATATAGTTATACATCACCATTCGTCTTGTCCCAGCAGAAGTCCTTATCTTAGCAAAAGATCTCAACAACCTTCATTACTCGTGGTTTTTACTCTAAATCCCAAAACATCTTTCGCGTCCAAATATCATCCCACTCAAAATCTCCACAAGCCTCCCTCACATCGAATTGGTGGTGGAAATTCTCTACAATCCTTCTTTTATGCACACTGCCACTTCGGCATCACCAATACGACTTCATTCGTCCTAAAGTTTTTCTCTCCTTTGCAACTACTTTGCGCTCCTTTAAAATCCATCGGCACAAAAATCATTTTCAATACCAAACATCTCATTCTTTCAACTTATTCTTCGGCAACGTTTTCTACTTAGCTTCCTTTCGAACAATTGCGGTAATAACCGTTCCTATTCAACAAGCTTCACGCTTCCATCCCCGACTTTAAAAATTCTCCCTATAGGATCACCTCTACTGCCTGTATAACAATTCCATAAGGTAGAATATAATTTCAGCTCTTCGTAGGCTCAAACGGCACATCAATCCGATACTCAGAACTCAAGATACAAATTTTCCAACGCCATCCGAAAATGCGAACATCGACGCCCTATGGAGACTCCCTTTATAGTATGTCCAAAACTTCTCAAGTGGTACACTTAATTCTTAAAATTAATTCTCAATAAACCTTTTAATTACTCCTTCAATTCACTCAACTCTGACACTGATGTCCCGCGTGATACTAACGCACAAGTCTAGTTCCAAGGACAAGCGTAACCGTAATTATTGGGCGTCCGTCGTCCTAGTATGTGGCCCCCGTCCCAATTATTTTCTTCTTCTCCCAAACTTAATCTCACTACGGTCTCAGGATTCAACTCAACACTATTTTTAATTCTGGAAGAAAATTATCCTCACAGCATCACAGATTATTCTTCGTCACAGAATCATCACCGATCAAATTCCATATTCATTCCAATCATCGCAGATAACACACGCCAACAATAATCATATAGCAGCAAGTTTTCACACAAAATTTCTATGTTCTAGATAATTTTCCAATTACATCCACACATCAAGATTCAGTCATTCGATTAACAGCCGACACAATTAATCAATAATTCACCAAATCACAAACCCACACAATTAATCAATACCCAACACACAAATACAGTGCATATATAATTTTCTAGAAAATCACAACATAACGAACACCAAATAATACCAAACACAGCGACAAATTTAAAACCCAACCCCACATACGGTTCATCATATCCCTGTTTTCAGAGCAAGAACCCCACCCTTACCTTGTATTCAGAGTCCGCTCTATAATTTACGGTCGAATAGAATCTTCCGGCTTCGCAAAATTCTTCCCGTTTCTCCTTCCTTGCACAGTTCTCGTATCTCTTTTCTTTCCCTCTTCTCTGTACGAACACTTCCACGTTCTCTTCTTTTCTCTACAAACCCTTATTTCTCTTCTTTTTTCTGATAACCAAACTGAAACCTCTCATCTCAATTTCCTTCTTTTATTTAACTCCACCCAATTAACACTATTATCTCATATGGGCTAATTGCTGCAACCCAAAAAATACTTAACACCATCCGACTCAATTAATTAACATAATATACTCCCTTTTTACTCTTCGTCTCAAATTCTCGGTCTAATTTTAATTACTTGAAAAATTCTCAAAACTTCAAATATTGCTCTAATAATATTTCTAATACTAAAAATATTAAAATTCTCGATTAACTATCGACCCGCTATCCCGAAATAATACCAATTAAATCGCCTAAAAGGCGAAAAATTCAATAAATATCCCAAATGACTAAATTAAGTAAATAATCGTTTTCCGGGCATTACACATGTCCCCGAGTACAAAGATTAATGCAACAAAAAGTAAAGAGAGAATGAGGAAGAATCACACATAATTTATATTGGTTCAAGTCGTTAATTAGGGGCTACTCCAGGCCCTTCATACTTGCGAGATTTCCTCTAGAATCACATCTAATTACAAACAACCACTAAGATAACCTATTCTTGGATATCCTTACCTCACACTAGATGGCTTCCTTACCTTACTACCTCTAATAATGAATAAGCACACTTATTTCTTGGCATTTGTTCTTTGCTAACTTGAAAAGTTAGCAAATGTTTTGCATTCAAGCTATTAATTATATCTACATCACAACTTGAATTTTTTACCTTCGGTACTGAAATTTTTTTTGGTCTGTTAATGTTAGTGTGATAAACAAATTTATCACTGGATTTCACATCAGAATCATAATTGCATAGATAAGACAAAGTATACATGTTTTTCATTTTACGTTCATGTGGCTTTCTAAGAAAATACGAGGGAGGATGATCATCTTTACTTTTATAAATTTTCTTAATAAAGCAAAAAAAGTAACATTGTCATTTATGTTGCAATAATTATATTTAAGAGTTATACATTTAAGGGATGTATGATCATGGAAAATTTTGTCAAACTTCTTATCGACCTTATTGCACAATGCTCTTTGATTTTCAAGAAAGAGATTCAAGTTGTCTCTTCCTTTTGTGAATATTTCAAGTGTGTTTTTCAAATCTTTATTTTTATTTTTCAAAATATCACATTGATTGCACTTTTCAGATTCAACTAATACTGCATGAGAATGGGAAGGGACTTGAGTTGAGACACTTTGTCATTCTCCATAAGGTTTTGATTTTTGATTTCAAGGATTGAAATGGTTTATTTATAATTGGAGACATTTTTTCAAGTTACTTGTTTCTTTATTTAACTTCTTGCAAATACGAAATAAGTTATGATAAGGAAAGTTGAAAGTTACATCGTTATCTTGGTGATCTGCCATGATATAAAGATTGGCTTCTTCCTTATCTGAGGAATCCAAATCATTATTATCCCAATATGTGTAGGCTCTATTTGTTTCTCTATAAGTTTTCTTGAATCTTATCTGATTCAGATTTCTTCTCTGGTTCTGACTTTAAGGGAGTTTTGGTCTTATGTGTCATTTCTTTTCAGATTGATTGCATGTAAGAATGAATGAGGATCTTTCTTAATTTTTCTTGTGAAGCTTAGAAGATTGTTTCTCATTACTTATGAAGTTTATAAACGTGATTTCCATGTCTTCATGATTTTCACTTTCATTATCTTAATCTTTAGCGCAAGTATTTTCTTATTCTTCTTGTCACCTTCTTCATCATTAACAAGTCACATTCACTCCATGTCATGTTCTTGCAATTTACTAAATTAAGTAGCCATGTTCATGGATGAAAATTTCTTAAATGCATAAATCATAGTGACTTTACGTTGCCAACTACTATTTAAGCATCTGGCGAGTTTTACAACCAATACCTCATTTTGAAAAGTTTTTCCCAAAGTTCTCATGTGATTTACGATATGATTGAGCCATTTTCGTATGTCATAAATGTTATCTTTAAGTTTCATTTTGAAGAGTTTGTACTCATGAGTCAATGTGTTCAACCACGACCTCGTTACCTCACTAGCACCTCATGGGTAACTTAGAGGGTATCCCATACACCTTTTGCACTATTATAGTAAGAAACAAACAAAAACTCATCAAGACCAAGAGTGATAATGATGATCATTTTAGCATTCAAACTACGTTGGAAATTTTTTCTCATCTTTGATCCAATCATCTGAAGGATAGAAAAACACTTAGAAAGGGGGGGGTTTGGATAAGTGTAGCTTTAAAACTTGTAAGATAAAAACAGTTTGCACAATGATTTTTATCCTGGTTCGTTGTTAACTAAACTACTACAGTCCACCCCCTTGGAGTGATTTACCTCACCTGAGGATTTAATCCACTAATCACACGAGATTACAATGGTTTTCCACTTAGACAACTTCTAAGTCTTCTAGAGTATACTGATCACAACCTGATCACTCTAGGAACAATCTGCTTAGATACCCTCTAAGACTTTCTAGAGTATAGTGATCAACAACCTGATCACTCTAGTTCTTACAACTTAATGTAAACAAATTCTTTTAAGAGTTACAATGCTTCTTATAAAGCTATTATCACAACTGTGATTTTCTCTTAAGTTTAAGCTTAATCTCACTAAAGTATTACAACAACAATGTAGTGAGGTTGATGATGAAGTTTGAGAGCTTTTTGAATTTTACAACGTTTCTGTATATTTGCGCAAGTGTTGTATTCAGAATTCGTAACGTAGCTTCTCATCAGAACTTCATATTTATAGGCGTTTGAGAAGATGACCGTTGGGAGCATTTAATGCTTTGCGTATTCCGTACAGCATTGCATTTAATGTTTCACTCTTTTGTCAACTACCTCGAGCCTTGCTTTCGCTGTGTCTACTGACATTGCCTTTCATAGCTTTCAACTTTCCTTTTGTCAGTCAGCGTAGCCTGCCAGCTAGTACTTGCTTCTGATATGATGTTTGTGTGAACAACGTTTGAATATTATCAGAGTCAAATAGCTTGGTGCAGAGCATCTTCTTGTCTTCTGACCTTGAAGTGCTTCTGAGCGTGATACCATGAGAACTTCAGTGCTTCTGCTTCTGATCTCAAGTTCTTCTGATGCTTCCATAGACCCATGTTCTGATTCTGCTTGACCATCTTCTGATGTCTTGCCAGACCATGTTCTGATGTTGCATGCTGAACCTTCTGAGTCAGTGCTTCTTGTGCTGATTTTGTGCATACTCTTTATATAATTCCTGAAATGGAAGTTGCATAGTATTAGAGTACCACATTATCTCCTACAAAATTCATATACATTGTTATCATCAAAACTAAGAATATTGATCAGAACAAATCTTGTTCTAACATCATCTTCATTGAATTTTTTTACCACAAAACCATTAACTTCGTGTGTGGTAACAAATGGACATTCGTTCACAACCTTCCAAATACCACAATTCAACCCCTACATGAATATTCTCTTCTTCTCTTTCCATAAAATATAGCTTTCTATATTAAAGGACGCGGTTTGTTTAGTGAATCTCCTGAATTCATATCCTTCTTCTTGGGGCAATTAGTTTTAATAGGAGTTAGCCTCTAATGCCACTTATTTGACAAGTGAGTTCAAGCACAAGATGGGGTGGAGGTGGAGTGAATTGTGTATTGTTCAAAATTTGTGATTAATTTAAAAGATTATTTTTTAAAATAGAAAGTTATGTTAGTATGATAATGACACTGAGAAAAGCAGCAGAAAATAAAACCGAAGTAATTGTAAATAACAGAAAATAAAGCTCTACAAGGAAAAACTTGGTTAGCCAGGGGTTAAACCCCTCACTAATGCAAAAAACCCTCACAACACAAATAATTTGCGAGGGAACAACTCACCTAGCTAAACAGGTCATCACAAATTATTAGCGAGGGACCTGTTACGTCGCCGATTCACTTGGGGTTAAACCCATCACCAAACCTGATCCCTAAATTTCCTAGTGCAGACACGTAGGCACTGCTAGGAGGCCGGGTGCGTTAGTATTTTGTTAAAGGTTAAATACCTGGAAAAATGCGTATGTGTTTTTTTATTTAATTGATGTGTGTGTGTGTATATATTTAAACACACACACACACACACACACGCACACACGCACGCACGCACGCACGCACGCACGCACACACACACGCACACACACACACACACACACACACACACACACACACACACATATATATATATATGTATAGCAGGGATCAAATTGCACCCAAAGAATTACACCACGACTTACACTCACTCAATAACTTCATTTCGAATAAATATTTTTTAAAATCAATAGTTGGATTAAAACATACTATCATATATATATATATATATATATATATATATATATATATATATATATCATATATTTAAATTTTGAGATTAATCTATAATGATTTACTATGTCAATAAATTACATCAAAATTAACGTTATATGCAAATTCATTTTAACGTTAATCTTTGGATATTTTGATGGTATAGTAAATCATTATAGATTAATCTCAAACTTTATAGATATGATTTATAAGATATTAAATAAAATAAAAAATATGGCCTATTATTTCTCCTAAAAAATAGACTACTTATAAGACCGTTTGATCGAATGTTATTAACGGTTGAGATTTGATGTAAGTCATTCAAACTAACACATGGTGTCAACGAATCCTTCTATATAACAAAAGTTGATTTGAATCATGGTTTTCACTTGATTTGAATGTTTTCTTTGTGTTATCTTCTTAGTGTGTTCTTCTTTACACCATTGATTGTGAATTTATGTCAAATTTATTAATGTTTTCTTTTCTTTTTCTACAAATAACCCTTGATTGTGAATTTATGTCAAATTTATTATCCTTTTAAGTAATTGTGTTATTGTGTTGTTTGATTTAGAGAGTGAGTTGATTAGTCTTGTTGTCTTTCATGATTAATCAACCTCAAGAATATTATCTTTACCAAGACTAATTCATCTATAAATTTATTAGAACCTTGTATTGTGTTCTTCTTTAAATAACACCTTGTGTTGTAGTTTGGTTTGTAAGATTTCTGGGCACTATTCATCACCTTCATCCTTAGTCATAATTCCATGTTTATAGTCCTTTACCTCTAAATATTGAGAGCTTAAGGGAGAATAATGGTATATTAGGTTATCTAATGTTTTTTTATGTGAAGTTTGTTGTTTGTAACAGGTGTAGGTATCGTTTTTTAAATCCAATTAGGTATCCTTGATATTTATCAAGAAGAGTGTTTCAATATACTCCATGGAGGACTTTGGAGATATCACGTATCAGCTGTCCCTAAGGCGGGATTGGAAGTTGTTCATTCTTGGTGGAGTTGGAGAAAGATTGCTTGTAGACAAAGTTAGGAGTTTCCAATGCATGCTTAGCCATGACAATCACTCATAACAAGAAATCGGTATGATCAAAGGGTTGATCGCTACATACAATTCTTGGAGCAAAATTATTGTGCATGTAAAGAATCATTGGATCAAGGTCTTTTGAGATCTTGTTTTGTGATCAGTTTAAAGTGTCTGCATCAATAGCGTGGTTTATTGTTTAATATATCGTTGTAACCAAAACTCTTGTATCAAACTTATAAAAACAGTGGAAGATTGTGATTATTTCTCAATGGTTTTAACACCATTGATGGGTGGAGTAGGCAATGCGAGGACGACACTCAAACTACTATATATCATTGTGTATCTTTTTTTCTTTCCTTAACTCTTTTACTTTTCAAGCATTAACTACCATGCTTTTGCATTGTTGCGTGCTTGCTTTGATTGTATACATCATAAGATAGAATTTGCTTATAGAAATTTAATGTATAAGCTTAGGTATATGGTGTATCAATCATAACCAAGTATCATGACTTGAATTAAGCCATTGATAGAATCTATAAGCTATGTGTTTTGAAATAGCTTTGATGCAAAGCTACTTGTGTAGCCTTATGATTAACTTGCATATGGAATATTTCATTGAGATGCTTTCAAGATCTCTCACTTTGTGTTTTGCTTTTGCGCCTTTTCAAAAATCTTTAATTTCGTACATGGGACGTAAAATGTTTTTGAAATTGTCTAAAAGGGAACTGCTCTAATTAACCCCCCTGCTAGACTTTTTGATGTCCATATTCTCACCCAACAATTAGTATTAGAGGGGGGCTTTTGATCCATGTCTTGCGACTCAAAAAGTTAAGGATATGGTCATTTCGATCCTACACGCATTTTTCTAATCGTTTGGAAGCTTATGCAATTCAATGAATCTCCAATGAAGTTACCTTAATATACTTATGTATCATTGTTCTTTGCAATATGTTACATTAGTTATCACAAGCAAAACCTTGCTAATATATTCTTCAAGCATTATTTGAACTTAAGATATTTTTCTAAAATTTGATTCACTCATGATTGAACTAACTACTTTTTGAGGTATGTGCAGTTGTATTTGTATTGTGCAACTTGTCTTCAAATTCTTTCTAGATTGATCCCATGTAAAGATGGACATACAATCACATTATTATGCTGGAAATTTTTATGAGATAAAAGAAGAAAAAAAGCATATTCTAAGTAACCTATTCTTCCAAGGATCTCGTAAAGAGAATATGAAAGCATCATTATGACTTTGGCATTGATTCTATGAAGTTTCAACAATTCAAAAGATTCAATAAATGTACTTGAACTGTTAATCAATCGTCAAAGAGTTGAATAAGAAATTCGGAATGGACAAGTTATGTTAATTGGTGTGAATCAATGTAGTATCGTTCAAAGGTCTTCTGAAGCTTTATGAAGGAGAGTCTGATAAATGTTCTTTAGACGTGAAAAGAGTTGTATCCAATTAGTATATAATTATTCGTACTTTACAGCTTATGTCATTCTTGTTGTTGATTCATGATTGGCATCGTATACAATAGATTAAGCTTATATCGTCAAGGAGCACATTCTTCCAGGTGGTTTTCGCTATTTTAGAGGAACTCCTACAAGCAGTTTGACTTTTGTGTAGAGGCATCACAATATCTGGGACATGTGTCCCTAAAAACAACTTCCTGTCGAAAGTCAACGACACAACATTTTTACTCTTAACATTACCTTGATTCATAATATCTGGATGCTTTTTTAATATGATCCCATAAATCATACTAGGAAAGGTTATTGATAGATTTACAACAAATGATTCAATATGCTTCATTTTCCACTCAAAAACATATTCACCAAAGTTTATATTGGACTTTATTCCTACTTGAAAGATGAGCTTGGCCATGTTGGAACAAAATATGTTCATACTCCTTGGATTTTGATGATAACAAAGTATTTAAAAAACATTTAAGTATACTAACATTTTTTCAAGTGCGCATGATCATAAGTTCTAAATTAACTTGGTTTTGACCATGTTAAATAGCTTATAAATTGAAGCAAATGACTCAGGTTCTAAAGGATTACAATCTGACGACTCATCACTTGGAATCTCAGCTTCTAATGACAATTCAAATTCTGATGATCATGGAAACATAGTCTTGCACCTCTATTTCATACTTTGTGAGAAAAGAAGTTCTATCTTGTCAAAAGCCACATTATGGAGAATTTCAACTAGGGTTTCCTAGTGCAAGAATCAAGGTATTTTAACACGACCTTTTTAGTCTACTCCAACATCCTAATGGTCATCATGTTTGAGAAAGATATCGTGGATAAGGCTTTTACTCAGAAGATGAAGATCTTCACTGTACCAATTTCCAACGTCTCTCTTGGAAACTGCTTCTCAACAAAGACCTTGTGCAAGTCATCTTTCAACGACTCTTTTATTGCCTCCATATAAGGACTTGAAGATTTGAAGGAAGATAAAAACAAGATATTACAACAAGAATAAAAACTGTAAACTGTATACTAAGCTTTCGTATATATTTGTTGTATTGCACATAGTCTTTGGATTTCTTATCTTTGTATATCTTACAAATCTCAAGTGTTAAACTCTTTGTGTGTGTTGTATTATTTGTGCATTACTAATTGTATATCAAGTGCATCTTGTTATCTATTTTTCTAAGCTGTTTGTTTAGAAGTATAGTGGAAGTCTCTTGCTAAGTTGCTTGAGAAAATGAAGTCTCTTGCTAGGTTGCTTGAGCAAAGGAAGTCTCTTGCTAGGTTTTTTGAGCGAAGGAAGTCTCTTGCAGGTTGCTTGAGAAGAAGTCTCTTTCTAGGTTGATTGGGCAATAGAAGTGGTTTTCTTGATCAATTTATAATTAGGTTTTAATTATAGTGAAAAATCTCTTGTGGGAAAGGGGATTGGACTACTCTCACTTGTAGAGGAACCAGAATAATTTTGTGTGTGCTACTACGCATTGCTTTTGGACTTTTTCTATTTTTGTTGCTAATTACTCTAAGCTTATACTGTGAATTTATTCAGTTTTTGAAGCTATTTTTAAAAAAGGAAAATAAGTCACAATACACAATTCAACCCCACTTCCTGAAAAGAGTCACTATTATGCTAGACCACCTACATTTGGTGGTGATTCCACTTAGTTTGAATGGTGGAAAAGCAAGATGTTTACCGATGTCATTAGTCTTGATGATGATTTGTGGGATATCCTTTAGGATGGCTTTGACATTTAGGTCAATTGTGTTGGAATGGTAGATGATAGAAAAACTGTCACACTAGCTCATAAGAAAATTTGTAGAAAACATCATAAGAGGAATTCTTATAGAATCTCTACCTCAATATGAGTACATCAAAATCATTAAAAAGTGTACTTCTAAGACTATCTTCGAGTCTTTATTTTCTACTTAAGAAGGGATTCTTCAATTCAAAAAGGCTTAGGCCAACCTTCTTGTACAACACTATGAGTTGTTCAGAATGAAGGATGATGAAGATATCTAAACCAAGTTATATAAGTTTCAAGTTCTTATATCAGGCCTTCATGTGTTGAAAAATAGCTACATTACATCTGACCATGTAAATAAAATCGTGAGAAGTAACCGTGTTAAATTCAAACCAAAGGTCACAACAATTCATGAGGTTCAAGATCAAAATAAGCCGAGTCTTGAAATTCTGATAAGTAATCTTCAATGCCATGAGATGTAACTGAATAGAGATGAGCTTGTGAAGATATCTAAATCATTGGTTTTGAAGTTAGGTTGCTGAGAAATTTGGAGGTAGAGTTGCCAAATTCTCAAAAATTTGGAAAACAAAATAAGCTTATATCGAAGAAGTTTCTGATGGTGACTCGGATGATGAAGAAAACACCTTTAGCATCAAAAGGTTTCAATAAGTGGCAAAGAGGAATAAGAGATTCTCTAGAAGAAGCGGTGGCTTTAGAGGCTCTAGTTCTAAACACAAAGATGATGACTAGAAGAAGTGCTCCAACTACAAGAAGCCAAGTCATTTCAAGGATAAATGTCTCAAACTGCAAAGTGACCGATCTAAGAAAGGAAACTACCAGAAGGACAGATTCAGAAGAAAATTTAAGACGAGTCTTATGGCAACATAGGATGAACTTGATAATAAATACTGTTTAGATAAAGATGAAGGAGAAGCAAGTCTAGCACTGATGGTTCTCAAATCATCTGACATAAAATCTGAATCCAGCTCTGGTTCAAAATCAGAAGATGAAGATGCGGTATTTTCTAACTTATCTCGTTTTGATTGAGTTGAAATTTACTGGAAGTTCCGTCTCAATGTCTCCGACATTTCGTATGTTCGATCCAAGAGCTAATTCTGCACCAGTAATCCCAAAAAATTCAAGAGCGTCGAGATTTGTTGGCCGAAACACGTTTTCAAGCGTTGACGGCCCTGATTCAAAATGGCATAACTCATTCAATTTTTATCTTATTGAGCCTATTCCGGTGGCATTCTTTCCAAAATTTCGTTGGCTTAGATTTATTTTCAGGCCTTGATTTTGGATTCTGATCAGAAGATTAGGTTTTGTCATGTTCTTTGAGAGGTGCGCACGGAAATTCTGCACTGTTGACTCTCTATATAATCTTTTCACTCTCATTTTGCAGAGGAGGGTCTCATAATTTCTTTCACCATAAGCAAAAATTAAAACTCTCTCTCTCTCTGTCTCAAGGATCAAACACACTCTTTTTCTTCAATTCTTCAACAATCTCATCAAGAATGCGAAGAACACAAAGGTTGATTTTTCGGAATTTTCATCTTCTCTCCCCTTCCCCAAGTGTTACGCCTCTCTCTCTCTCTCTCACTCCATCTTCGCATCTGAATTCGCACTCTCATCTTCGATTCATATTCGTGTTCGCGCGTCGCTTTGATCTCCATTTTTGGTTAGTGCTCGAATCTTGATTTAAGTGCTTAATTGTTGATGATAACATGATGTAAATTATTAAATCTAATTGTTGTTGTTGTTGACATTTGATGTTAATGATAATTAAACACTGATCCAAGATGTTAGATCTATGATTTGTGGATGATAACATGAATTCAATTGCTAGATCTATTGCTGTTATAAGTTTTGTGCCTTAGGTGTTTGTGATAATGCTTGCATGAATTTGCCATGCATGTATGCCTGTTACGTGTATACCTTTAATCTGTGATATTTGTTCGTATGATATCACTTGTGATGCATGTTCACACACCTGCACATATATGCCTTTTACATGTATGCCATGCATGTATGTCTGTTACGTGTATGTCTTTTATCTGCTATGCATGTTCGTATGATATCACTTATGATGCATGTTTACACACCTGCACATATATGCCTGTTACATGTTTTCCATGCATGTATGCCTATTACCTGTATGTCTTCTATCTGCGATGCGTGTTCATATGATATTTGTGATGCTTGTTCACATTCACATGTATGCTTGTTACATGTTTGCCATGCATGTATGCCGGTTACCCGTATGTATTTTATCAGCGATGCTTGTTCGTATGATATCACTTGTGATGCATGTTCACACACCCGCACATGTATGCCTGTCACATGTTTTCCATGCATGTATGCCTATTACGTGTATGTCTTTTATTTGCGATGCTTGTTCGTATGATGTCACTTGTGATGCCTGTCCACACACCCACATTCATGTATGCCTGTTACATGGTCGTTTATCTATTTGCAATTTATGTTCGTCTGTTCTTATTTGTGATGCTTAATCACATGATTTGATGTATGCTCACCATGCTTATTTGCTTACCTGTGATGCATGTTCACATGTCATGTTTGCTAGGATCTTTGTGATGTTTCTTGTTCGTTGCATGCTCCTTTAGGTGCTCAGTTCCGTTTCTCTAGGAGACACAAATCGAGATAGAAATAGAAACTTTTGAGCAGAACTACGATGCTCTGACTTCTCCATTGCACATGGGAGGTACGTTGGCACAGGGTACGAATGCTCTGGCGAGCGGACTTTTCTTTTCTTATTTTGTTCGACTTGTTTTTGCTTATCTTTCCATTGCATGTTTCCCTTACCACATCGCATGATACACACACACCCTTAGATTATAAACTAGCAAAAATGGATCCTGTAGAGTACCACATATGTGAGGGGTGCTAATACGTCCCCCTTGCGCAACCAACACCCTTACTTGTTCTCTGAGACCTGTGCTCTTGTTTGGTTTTCTTCAATATTTTCCAATCCTTTGCGTAGGATAAATATATGTTCGATGACGACTTCATTGTGTTTTTCCGATGAGTTTTTCAATTGCTTCAATAATGCTCTTTTAAATAAAGTTCCTTATTAAACTTTGAATGAGCATGAGATGGCTCTTTAAAACTTTATCACAACAGGTCTTGAAAGAACCAAACTTACTATCCTAATCTATGGAGTAAGTAAGAGATAATGTGTAAGTAAGAACAAAATTTTGTTTTACAAATTTGGGAACTATGGAAAGTGGAAAACACTTGGATCAATTATCGTCTAATCCGAATTGTTATGGAAAAGCTTGTATATTCATTGAACCAATGTTATATAAAATGATAATGATAAGCAATAAAGAAAATATATTTCCACAAATAATATGTTTGAATATAATAACAATAGTATTATGTTTCTATGGAATATAAAACAACAAACACAAAGAAGCATTATCCAACACATGGTGTGCAATCAATGTTGGTTAGATTTTTCTTGTTTTGTTGATTTCATAAACCAATTACAATCTTATGAATTTTAATTAACTCAACAAAACAATTTTGAAATAACAAAAAGTTTACCTAAACGTGTCGATTGCACAGTCAACAAATTCAAAAATTTGCAATTGAGAGTAAATGAGAGAGCAGACACATGGATTTTTTAGGCAGTTCATCAATCGTGCTTGCTATGGCTACGTCTGCCCTTAATTCCAAATGGAATTGAAATATCAATCTTACTTTGCAAAAAATTGTTTACAAGAGAAAAGTTACAACACAACCCTACAAACCCAATGTTTTATGTTGATTCTAACTCTTTCTCTTCCCATGATCTTGAGCTCGATTAACTAACTCGATAATACCAATTGATCCTTCGGTTAGCACCACTCCTTTGACATAACCACTTTTCTTCAAAGCTTTCACTTGGCGGAATCCAATTGCGAATTATCCTGACCCAAGATTTCCAAACGATCCTCCGGTAACCGTTACTCCTTTGACATAACCACATTCTTCAAAGCTTTCACTTGACTAAATCCGAATTTCAAAATCTTATGCAAAACCCCTAAATCAACACCTTGATATTAGAAGATAAAGCATAATAGATTTTTCTCAATGAAACCCCCAAGGATTCTTAACCCAATTTACAATTCAACAACCTAAATTGGATGTTATCAACTCTAAATCTAGATGGCACCCAACAAGAATTATTATGTGTAGTTGTTGGGTGCATACATGTATGTTTATGGTTTCAATCTAGAGATTGAAGATGAAGAGAACTTTCTTTGTATGTTTATGGTTTCATCTGTTTTGAAATGATGCATGTATGAAGTATATATATGCGTGCAAGTTGGAGGCGAAAAGAAAACTAGAAGTTTAGAAAAGAATGCAGAATTTCAAAATTTTTGACCCATGTGTCGATACATCTAAGTCATTAGTCGACGCATAGAAAGAAATTTCTGCTATGTGTCGACCTCAGGAGCCTTATGAGTTGGCTTATGCAAACAAAATCTACATGCTTTAAAAAGTATCAGCATGTGTCGACTCATATGACGTATCTTATATCACACATATACCAGCATATCACACAGAGGCATTTGCAAAGAGATAACGTGCACTCACATATATGTGTAATGACACAAAATTGAAAAAGCAAAAACATCAATAAAACATTCAATTCAGACAAAGTAGTATGGAATTCATTACAAATTAAACATACAAATGCCAAAATAGAATAATATAACACCATATAAAAGAAAGCATAATAATGCAGCATAAGATCATTAAATAAAATGTGTGCAAAATTTCTTGAGCCGCTTCAAAAGCATCACGTTTACATGACTCCTCCAGTAGGTGCTCCCGATTGCTGTACACGCATGTGCTCTAGCAAGGTGAAAATGGAAAATACATCACCACTAAAAACTAAAACAAAGATGCTTCTATAAAATGTGACATGACTTGTTCAATTTCCATTGACACTATAACATGCTCAAACTAATTCATGCGATAATTGATAGATAACAAGCTTACATATATAATGTAGGAATGATGATAAACATGCTCAACCATTAATAACATCAAAGATACTTCAATTGTGTATAATTTATGTCATGAAAAACATATGATGATGGAATACAAATGATTAAAACATGAAGTCACTATAAGCATATCGATTGAAAACACTCATAAGTTAATCAACAAAAGTTTGGAAGGGAACATTCATAGGTTTGCATCATACATTAATTTTATCACATGAACATACAATCAATTAACAAGAGACATAGATAAGCAACGTAAGATATAAGGACTTACAAACAAAGCGATAAGGGAAACGATATTACCTCATAGGAGGAGAAATTGAGGATACACTCACATGAACTAGAACTTTATACCTTTTGACGTCAGCATCCTAACCATTTTCATATTTGTCCAAGTTTCCATTTTTGCGCATTGGAGTGTCAATTGACTTTGCATCTACCATTCCGAAGCGTTTAAGAAACTTTTGGCAATACTTTGTTTGACACACAAATGTCCCTTCTTTGAGCTATTTGATTTGAAGTTCGAGAAGGTAATTTAACTCCCCTATTAGACTCGTTCTAAACTCTCCCTACATTATCTTTGAAAACACCTTGACAAATTGCATGTTAGTAGAACGAAATATGATGTCATCAACATAAATTTGAACAAGGAGAGTGTGTTTTCCTTGACGTTTAATGAAAGATGTTGTATCTACCTTCCCTCTAGAATATCGATAATCAAGTAAGAACTAGCTAAGTCTCTCATACTATGACGTAGGGGCTTGTTTGAGACCATACACAATTCGTTTTAGTTTAAAGACTTGATTAGGATACTCATGATTTTTAAAACCAGAAGGTTGTGAAACTTGCACCTCTTCATTTATGTAACCCTTAAGGAAATCACATTTCATGTTCATTTGAAATATTATGAATTTTTTTTATAACTTGCAAAAGATAGTAAAAGGCGTATAACCTTGAGTGGGAAAACCGGAGGATAAGTTTTGTTATAGTCTATGCCCTCCTCTTGGTTTTAACCTTGAGCCACTAGCCAGGCTTTGTTCCTTGTTATCACCCCGTTATTGTCCAATTTATTTCTAAAACCCCACTTAGCCCCTATAACTTGATGATCTCACGGAGGTGAGACAAGGTCTCACACATCATGTCTTTTAAATTGATTTAACTCATCTTGCATGGACATAAGCCAATGCTCATCAAGTAGGGTCTCTTTTTCATTTTTAGGTTCAGTTAGTGACCTCTAGGAAAATGGTAGATCATCCACTTCAGTGGGATTCTCATCCTTCTCCTTTTCAAAATCGTCATCTTCCTCCTCCTCCTCCTCCTCCTCTAGTTTTACCACTTCAGGTTGATCAATTCCTTCTTCAATATCTTTGAGTATGTCTTTTGAAGATACACCTACATCATTAAAAGAAATAACTTTCCCAACAGTTCTCGGATAAGATCCATCCGAAGTGACATCCACGAACTCTTCAACAGTAAGTAATCTCTTCTTAAATTCTCTATAAGCTTTGCTTGATTGAGAGTATAAAAAAAGCATATAGATATTATTTACCCTCAAGTACTTAAACGAGTAATCTTTCTTTCAATCATGTTCAATCATGCAGCAACTATTTTTGAAAGTTTCTTTATATCCATTGTCGCATCATGAAAAATGATAAATATATTATGTTTAAGGTCTTCAATAATTATAATAATAGAGATATTAGTAGAAGAGCGATTACCTACACTACCTTTACCAAGTATAACACCCATTGTCATACCCCCAAATTTGCCCGCATATATTTGCAAACGTCATTTTATTTCAAATAAGTGACGCAGCACAATTGGTAAGGATTTGAGGTTAAAAGGTACATGAGCGAGAGGTCTCGGACTCGAATATCACTTCTAACATTTCTCCTTTTTTATTTGTTTTCTAATTTTAATTCTAACTTTATTTCCACTATTCAAAAGTCATAAAAATTGCATTTTTTTTCATTATTTTAATTTAATTTTCGCACTAATTAAATATGCATTTTTTAAAATAGTCAATTTTCACTTTTATGCATTTTTTAGTCAAAAAATCACCAAAAATCACAAAATATTAAAAAAATCCAAAAGAGAAAGTCTTTTATCTTATTTGTTCTATTAATAGCCCTTTTCATATCTTAGGGAGCAAGTCAATCTCATTAAATTATTTTGATTTAATTTCTTGCTAGAATTAAAACAGATTAATTTTTTGGCCTTGATTTGATTCATAGATTTTAATTTTCCTTTTTTACTTAACCTATTTTTTGTGTATAAATAGTCAATCTTTTCACACATCTAAACACAACAATTCTAACCCTTACTCCCACTCTCTCTCTTCTCACAAACACAAAAAATATTTTCTCCTCCTTCTCTCTAAGATCAAACTTCACTTTCTCTCATGAATATCATAACAACTTCATAGCTTAGAAGAACATCAAGAACACTTTCAAAAAAACTCAAGAACTTATATCTTCCTCTCACCGTAGAACCGAGCGGTTCAACCTCCGCCGAAGACTCCACCGTAGAATCGAGCGGTTCAACGCGCATCTTTCCTCCACAAACCGCCATCAAAACCCTTAGGTGGTGTTGTTTATTTTTTTATTTTTGCTAGCTTTTTATTGGTTCAATTGATGGCCATGATTATTGTTTTGAAAGTGTTGTTTTTCTTTTGATTTAATTTTGTTTGTGTGAATGGAGAAGAGAGAATACATATGGGGAAAAAATGAAATCACATGGAAAATAATCTACCAAAGACGTAGAAGAGTAAAACAAAAGAGAAGTGGAACTCAGACAGAACCACCGAATCAACCGGATCCGCATCACTCTTTCACGCCTTAACCGCCGACGATCCATCCACTAACACCAAAAGCACGCCCGCACAACTGGTGGCATACAAGCGCCAATCACCTTCCCAACTCGGGTTCGACCCCCAGGTTTACCCTTTCTTTTTGTCAATTTTTTCTTCTTTTTTCTTTCTCTACAATTTTCTTTATTTAACCACATAATTAAAATCAACCCATAACTAATTAGGACTAGGATTAGGGTTTAGACTATTAATTTTTTTTTCTTTCACCTTTTTGTTTAATTAATTTAATTTTAGTAATTAGGTTGGTTAATTCATTTAATTTCCATAAAATCATAAAATCACAAAAACATTTAGTTTTAATAGTTAATTTGATTTAACTGTCTTAACATTTATTTTAATTGACTATAATTAGGATTAGATTAGATTTTTTAATTAAGACTAAATTTCAATTTAAAATTCAATTAGATTAGATTTAATTTGATTTGATTTAATAATTAGATAATTTCTTCAATAATTGATTAGATTTAGGATATTTATAATTTAATTTAGGATTCAATTAACATTAACTTAAAATATTTTTCTAAACATCAAATCTTTTTCCTCCTCTTCTTCAAATATTTTCTCGATTTCTCAATCCGTCCGCTATCTACTTTCTCGCGTAATTTTTTATAATTTATGTAACTGCTCCTGGTTTGTAGTAGTAATTAGGATTTTTATTTCCGTATTTTATTATTCTTCGTAGTTTTCATTATGTAACTGCTAAGGTTTGTAATAGTTAATTAGGATTTTATTTTCCGCATATTTTTATGTAACTGCCCCAAAGCCATGTAATAGTTGTAGGTTTATTTTCTGCTTTTATTTTCCATATTCCCCGGATTTTTTTGGCTATGTATCCCCCTCCCCGAAGCCTTGTAATAGTGTAGGACTTTTAATTTCGGCTTTTATTTTATATTAATTGCGTGGTTAGTAAATAGGGAGTGGCAAGATAAAAATTGAACATAGCTCACCTTATATACAAGATAAAATATTTGAACTGAATCACATGATTGTTGCACCCACGCACCTTTAAGGTAATCCCTCTTATGCTGCCTTTCGATTATAATAGTCAAGTCCCTTCGAGCGTAGGGATACCTTAGCAAATGTTGCCTTCAATTCTAAATCATCATAGTCCCTCTGATTTAAAGATCATGGTCCCTTCGATGTTGCCTATGATAAAATGATCTCGTCCCTCGATGTTGCCTCGATAAATGATGATAGTCCCTTCGAATGCTAAGGTGTCCTTACATGTTTCCTAAATGACTATTATATCCTTCCCTAAAGACTTCCTACCCATCTATGGTATGGATAGCCTTAAGGCGAACGATGACCCTCGATGACCCGAACATCCAATGAAAGGACTACCTACCCTTCCTATGGTATGGATAGTCCTTTCAAACGAAAGACTTAAAGAACAAGAAAGACAAACTTAGGGTAGGTGCTCTTAACTGCTTGCTCACATTCAAATCAAACATTCAAAATTACTTTTCATACCTCTTTTTCAAATCAATTCAAAAAGGCTACGCTTATTTACAAGCTAAAGTCCTTATTCAAATCTTTTCTAAATCACACACGACACTTTTCAAACAAACAAAAGTGAGCTAAGCAATTAAGAGCCCATGGATAACCATGGATACAAAGGGTGCTTACACCTTCCCTTTGTATAACTTATCCGCCGAACTCAAAATCTTTTAAAAGGTCTTTTTCTGTTCTTTTAGCCTTTCTTATTGGATAAAATAAAAGTTGGTGGCGACTCTTGCTATCCGCGACATTTCAAAAAAGTCAACTCTCCTACCGTATTACAGAACTGGCGATATTTTAAAGAGGGGTTACCTTAGAGCTTAGATCAGTTAATATTTGTTTGTTATGCTTGCTTTATTCTTCAAGGTTGTTTTGGGAATTGAATGGAAGATGAATCATATACCCGAATTCGAGTGCACCTTAAGATAGGAGCGGCATAGTCATGGAGACCTCCCTTGTGCATGCTTGGGATTGGTCAATATGAGAGTTCGCGCTTGAGTTAGGCCTCCACTGGTTATTATGTATCTCTTTTGCATGAGTGAGGTTTACGTATGTATCTTTGGGTGCGACGGAGCTCAAGGACCTTTAGTCACCTTTAACCCATCTTGACTTTTAGGAACGTAGTGGGAGGGCTATTCTTGATGCATGTCAAGTTATGGTCGCGACCCGATACTACAACTCAGATAGGTTTCTTCTTAAAGTATCATTGCGTGGTATGCATGTACCATGTTCGAGGGTGCTTTAGAGGGGCTGACAATTCTGAGTTACTAGTAGAACCCTGTTGCTGAAATCTCTTTACCCATAGAAGTACCTTTGGGGAAGGGTAGTTACCCGGTCAGACTCCATGCAAGCCTTTAAACCCAAGGACTCTTGTGTGACTTGTTTGTTATCTAACCACACGATTTCCTTGCAGGTTTTGACTTGTTTGTTATATCAATTCATATAAATGACAAATAGTATAAGTGAATTTTTAAAATATCATTTGAAATTTCAATTTGTTTATAATATATATTTAAGTTTCACAAATAATACAACTTAATTGAAATGTCCAAGTACTCAGAAACTTATGTAAGAGACTAGAGGGCGGCTGTTTGAATCCAGTATCAACCATTTTTTGATTTTATACAAACTATTAGTAATATATATATATATATAAGCTTCCCTATACATATGACAATTAAAACAATATGTCTGTCCGTTAGGAAGTTCTACCCCAATATCATTGTGTCAAAGGAGTTCTAACCCAATATCATTGTGTCAAAGGCGATTCTTCCTGTGGTTAAAGGTTTACTTTTTACGGTTTTATTAATCAATCGTTAGTTTAGTTACAAATCGGTCGCTAAATATTATAGTGATTGATTTTAAAGTTTTTTCAGCCACTAAATCGATCACCAAAAACAATTTTTCTAGGTACGGGAGTCGGTTACGCAAGGGGAAGGTACTAGCACCCCTCACGCCCATTGTACTCGATGGTATCCACCTATGTTTGTTTCTATCTAAAGAGTGTGTACTATGTCTATGTCTACATGCGAATGAATGCAAAATGTAGGGAAAAGAAAGAATTGTACTTGCACGGGCCCTACCCCGCTGCCTACGTATCCTTTTTAGGAATCAGAGTTACCGTAGCTCGGCTCAAGATTTTCTATTTGTTTTTGTGTTTTTTAGTTGGGCGGAGCTAACGTTCGCGCTCTTGCATAAGGGGACGGCCTACGATGCGTTCGAGCGGAAATAACATTTCCCTTAAGAAAGAGAGAGGAGAGAGAGAGAGAGTTTGAGTGTTTCAATGGGACCCTTAAGCAAGGGAGACTCGAGTTACTCTTTGGTTGGTGTTTTTTAGAATTGGGAACTTCTACTCAAGTGATTCCCTTAAGCAAGGGAGACGAGAGCTTCTATTCCCTTTTTTATTGTTTTTGGCCTTTATTAATGTTTTTTTAAGTGTTTTCTTTGTATTTTTTAAAGGGAATTAGTTCAAGTAATTTGTTAGATGTTTTAATGTTGTAAAAAGGAAAAGAAATGAATAAGGGAGACTATCCTAAGAACTAGCCTAATTGTTATAGTTGTTTAAAGGGAAAGTCTAAGTCTAATGTTAACATGGTAAATTCTAAAAGGAGCATTAAAATGGTATTAACAAAATAGGCCTAAAATATGGCCAAAAAACAAGTAACAAAATCACACAACAATCATACAAAGAAAATAGCATGGAAATGGTACAAAAATAATTTAAGCATTAGTGCAAAATTAAACTAAAAACTACTATTTTTTATGGCATTTTATGAAGGAGAAATCGATTAAGAAATCAAAATTAAATCCTAAAAATCTACTAAGACAATTAGCATTTTTATTGTTTTTATCAAAAGGAAATTAAGAACAAAAACTAACTAATTCTACAAAACAATAGACATGGAATCAGGGGGGTAAGAAGGCTAAACTGGTGGTGAAGAGAGTGATTGGGCGCAGGAGGCCCACATACAGTTGGCCCAAGGAAGGTTTTATTTTTATGATGCAGATTTTTATTGTCAAGACAAGTGAACATGGGCCGGAGGGGTGAGACCGGAGCAATTCCGTTTTCGGCCCAGGATGGTGATCCAGATTATTTCAATTTCCATTAATAATAAAAAACAATTAAATGAAAATAAAAGATGAAAACGAAAGAAGAAATTAGAGAGGGGTTTTTAGGGTTACCTATTGCGCCGTTTCAGATCCTTCTTTCTCGTTCGCGAACGCACGCAAAAGGTTGAGTGAGCTCAAGCATCCATGGCCGAATGAGCTCCATCAACACAACCTAATCAAGGCGCAAACCGCACACAGGAGCTTCAACTTCTTCCCTTCATGACGACGATGGCGATGGCGACGGAACCTGCCACCTCTCCTTCGTGAATCAACGCACAACAACATACCTTCATCTCTCACCGCACACTCGTTCTTACTCCGCCTCTGATCTCTCTCGACTTAGCTCTCACTCCCAATGCTCCGATTTGACAAAGGCAACCCGGCGCTTCTACGATTTCGTGATGATGATGATTACTTGATGTCTCAGACGAAGCTCATAATTGATGATGTTTTGACGATGGAACGGTTATGGCAATGTGACGATGAAGATTATTGCGTTGATTGTAGAGCTATGGCGTCGGCACGATGTCGGTGATGTTGCGATGTGATGATGAAGCTCGTGGTGAGAATGAAGGTGATGCGATAAGGATCGTTGCCGGTATTGAGAAATTCAAGTAAGTGCGCCTTAATCTTTTGATCTTATTTTCTAATTCACGCTTCTTCTTCTATCTTCTTCTATTTCTTCTTCTGAAATTTCTATGTGTTCTCGCGGAGATTTGAGCTTGAGATTCTGAGAGTAGGATTGAGGACGGTGATGGTTGATTGAGAGAGTGAGGTTTAGCTCAACTACTTAGAGCTTCAGAGGTTGAAGCTCAAAGAGTCATGGTGGAGAGTGTGTAGTAGAGGTTGGGAGAGATGAAGTTGCAGAGAGAGTTCTGAATTGAGAGTGAAAGAGGATGAAGATGAAATGGTATGTGTGGAGAAGAAAAGAATGGTGAAGAATGATGAAGATGAATGAAGTGATGCGTATGTGGTGTGAAGTGTGAAGAATTGTGGAAGGTCAAAATGGGCGTGAATATATAGAGCACAGGTTTGGGTGATTGTGAGGCTTGGAGTGAGGTTTGGGTGGTGATTAGGATCGGTTTCTGTTAATAAGAGGTTGGGAGTTAGTTATTCAGGTTTGGAGTTGGGTTTGGAGGTTGCTTGAAATTGATTTTCTGTTAGGTTGGTTATGTGAGTTGGCATAGTTAGTTATATGGCAGTTAGGAGATTGTTTGATTTGATTTAACTCTGTTTGTGAAAGTTAGTTATGGGTGTTGGAATCAGTTAAGGTTGGTTATGAGCTGAGTTGGAATCGGTTGAGACTGTTAGGATAGTTGGCTTGATTGGTTAGGTGTTGGTTACATGTCAGTTAGAAATTCTGTTTGGTAACTGAAAGTTAGTTAGAGATAATTGGTTTTGGTAGTTGAGAGTTTGTTATTGATAGAAGTCATGAGGGTTAGTAATTAATTGAGATAGGTTAGTGAAATCTGCTACCAACTAATTTTTACTGTTAGTTAGTGTAGGATTTGTTGTTAAAGAACACTGAACGCAGAACTTTCCTCCCCGTGGTCTGAACAAGTAGAAGCAGCATTTTAATTTGAGTATGCCCCATGATGAGCTTGAGCACATATATATTTTCCCTCTTTCTTTTACACTAATTTTTCTGTCAGTTAGTATTTTGAACTATGTGTTGGTGATCTTGCTGAACTAGTATTATTTCAATGATGCAGGGCTGTTTGGATTAATGTATGGACTCTTGAAGATGAATGAAGTCGTGGCTAAGCTTAATAGTGAAGAATTTTGTTGGAATTGTGGCATTTGAATGGCTGGGCTGTCACTGCCGAGAATATGAAGGTGGGTATGGTTGAATGATATTTCTTTCCTTTTTGTTTGAATAGCAGCCTTAGCAGTTACTTGTTAGAAACTCCGGATTGTTATTGGAAACGCAAATAAATGTCAAATAAAGGTGCTGTTATGAATAGAGATGCTGTTATGAATAGAGGTGCTTTGAACTTGAATAGAGGTGCTGAATTGGAATTGTTTTGAATAGATGTAGGATTGAGTGTATGCAATGGTTGTTGGAATGGTCGCGGGGCTGCTTTGTTTATACTATGTGTTTTCTTGATTTTTGCCTCTTTTGTTATATGCAGGTTTTGGAAAATTGTGGACTATCGAAAATGGCTTGGTGGAAGAAGTTGATGAAGAGTTTTGGTTCTGTTTGGAATGTTGCAGGACTGATTCATGTTTTTTTGTTAATGAATACTCCTTGAAATTGTAATAAAATTTGGATTTCTTCTTTTCTTGCAAATGGTGATGAAGTGATATAGCATTAGTGCTTGATTTGAATTTCAATGATGACCTTCTCTTTTTTTCAAATAATGGGCACTTGTATTTTCCCTCTAATTTGTTCTTCTTGGGTTTGAATCTTGGAAATGTAATGTGACCTTTGAATAACGAAACGTTGACTTTTCTTGTGTGTGCCTTGCAATTCTTTTCCAATCTTGTAATACTAAATCGCACAACATCAATGGAATGAAATCTCAAGGTAGTTCGATATGGTCTATGGTTAAAAAGTCAACCTTCCATGGTTGACTTTGACCAAAAGTCAAAGTCCTAGTCATTGGCTTTCAAACTTGGAAAAAAGCCCAATACAAACTCCAAATGGACATATCCACTCTTTTAATGAAGCTTCAAGCAAATAACTTGTACCTCGAGTAACCAGATGAACCAAACCTCAAATTGGGGAATAAATCAGATGAACGCTTAATGATCCAAGATCCTTGATCACATGCCAATTTATTGATTAATGGTGTATGATGTGTTAGATGACCTAATGAAAGGTATGTGCATGAATGCAAAGTCTAAGCCAGTTAGAAATAAAGGGGTAGGACAAATTTGGGGTATGACAGACCCAAGGCTTATACTAATCATCCAAAGCATAAGGAAGCATCATAAGAACACATTTATATGAATTGATCAAGCATGCAACATGTTATCTCAATCTAAAATAAACCCTTGACATGCATTAGCCACAAAATCCTACCCAAGGTTCCTATCTAATGGAACTCACCTCAATCTTTGAAGATTCTGAGTTGTAGAGATGAAGATAATAACAATGTTGCTCCCTCAATCCTTTCTTGGTCAAAGTTTTTCTCCCATCATCATCAATCCCGTAACCCCCATATTCACACTTTCAGCATGGATTACTCAACTTCAAACTTGATTATCTCCATCAATACAATACCTATAAATGCGAACCATATATGCAATTCGTAGAGAATTTCGTAAGCTTTCCATCAAGACCAGAATCAGCTCAATCAGAGTTACGAGCAGAGAGATATTACCTTTTTAGTTAAGGCTATTCTTAGAGTGCGAAAATGCAATTGATGAAGATGAACATAAGTTGTTATTCTTTCTCTCTTGCTCTTAAGCCCTTCCAATAAGTGATTATCCCTCAAGACATGAATTTATTCCACCAAACATGTCTTAAGGACCATGCAACAAGGTCTTATGTCCAATATGCCCTTCAACTATGTCGCTATTACAAGTTTACCATTCTAGTTGGTTTTTAACAAAACACTTGGATTCCAACAATTTGATTCATTAACTTATGTTCTTAGGCTTAGAGAAATATGGATATTGCACATGGGCCTATAGAAAAAGTTATTCCCCATCATTTTTAAACATCTAGAAAACGTGAGATATCTCACCTTCCTCTCTCTCAATCTCTCTCTAAATTATTTTTCTTTCTCTCACATATTTTTAGCCATAGAGTTTTAAGAAACACTCTTGAGTTTAGTAAGGTAGATTTTTTGAAAAAGGGAAATATTGTAAATTTACCAAGATTTATTTTTTCAATTGAATAAATCGTTATTCTTTAGGAAGTAATCATTTAGGTTTGGAGCTAAACTTGTTTAAAGCTCCATTGGGGTTTAATATAATTCTTTGTTTGGTTTGTGAGCTTCACCACTTGAAGAAAAGCCCTTCTTCCGAGTTAGTGAAGAATATCCAATGAAAAATATTCACATCATTTCTTGAGTTCAGCCATGTATAAAAGCTTTGTTGGTTCGAGATCAACGGTATACAATTTCAATTTGATTCATGATTAGCCTATATAAAATCTCAGAATGCCTTAGAGACTAACTGCTTGAAGCCTTGTTTGTTCTCGGGCACGAGGACTAACTGCTTCATTCTTTTCTTCACTGTTTGGTTGAAAATAAACTTGAAACTTCATCTTTCTTTCTTTAAGGAATTCACGGGCTTAACCTTCTAAAATCTCTCAAACATTATTGAATACTCTCAAGATCAGTTCTTGGGGAGAGAAGTAGGTCACTTCTTTAAGACAGAACCTCTATAAATCTCTGTTTTTATCTCTCTTCCTTTACTTTTTTTTCTTTTACGTTTTGCTTATTTTCCTTATCATTACTTTAGGCTTTGTATCCAAACTTTTTTGAGAAAATATTTTCAAACTCTAATTTAGAAAATAATTTTTTTAAACCATTGTTTTTCAAACATACAGAGTTCTCTCTTACGGATAGTGTAACACCCATTTTATACCCCAAAATAAATAAGCATATAATCAGAGAATAAGCATGCATATAACAAAAGGGCGTCACATCGATGTTTTCAAAAAACTAAAAAACCTTTAAAAACTGACAGCATTTACTTACAATATATGATACACCTGGTCATTTCAAATAACACTTCTCCATTAATCATATTTTATCCAGAATATGCATTCACAGCGGAAAGTAATACTCATGTATTTCATATAAATGATACATGTCCCATACCATGATCATATCTCCATAAACAACTCATAAGATAACCATAATCATAATATTTGGCTTAAGGCCTCTCAACAACAAGTAACTAATTAAACATGTTCGCAAGTTATAACAAAATGCATAAACAAATAGAACATGAGTTCAACGTCTAAGCTACCCAGTGTTACATGACCAGAGCATTGACTCACTACTTAATTACCAAGCAACTCGGAAGAAACTCCGACTAGATCACACGCCAGCTACTAATCGTCAAACCTGCATGTCGCCAAACGAGGGCAACATTAAAACAGAAGGGTGAGAATACAAACCATTATGAAGAAAGTATAACGGAATACAATGGTTCAATTAATAATTCCAGAAGTTAATCACATCAAACATAGTTACGTAAATAATAGTAAGACAATATATATTTCACATGTTAACAAGTAAACAACAAGTACAAGGGAAGTATCGGTTCATTACCAATATTATATTCTCAGTTATGCACACAACTACAATGAATCACATAGCCACGTATGTAACCAAATATGTACTCAAACATCACTCATTTCAATCATCAATCTCAAACACGTGTCACAACACTATCAATGCACATAATCAATTATCACACAACTCTAATGTGACTCAATGCAAGATATGTGACGCTATGCATGTGGTACCGAAATGTGAACCCGATGTTTCACCGCTTTCCGATTCAATATCTAGAATCCAAGCCACGCTTCCGATCCGGACAAGACCAAAACCCACCAGATGTAAACATATAGTTTACCGCTTCCGATTCACTCTAGAATCTAAGCCTCGCTTCTGTTTCAAAGCAAACCACCTTTGTTTCAAGGCACACCATGATATGAATGTATGTACAAAATCACAAAATATATGCAATTAAGATCATCTCTACCATCTTAACTTTCCGCATATCACAATAATTCAACTCTATGAATTATCCACCAATGGTACACAACATTCACAACACACACACATCATTCACATATAAGAGGCCAATTAATCAGTTACGATTCACACAATCTAAATAATCACTAGTAACCATACTATCTCATGTTAATTATCATTTTTGTCAATTATACATGAACACACACTTTCAACATCAAGCAATTAATCATTAGAGTTAATATTAACTAACTACTCAGAGAGAATCAATATTAGCCCAACATCATTGACATGGAAATATGTATTTCTCAACATACATATTCAAGACAAAACAAAATTACGGACAAATCCTCAAAATACCGTAATTTACCGACAAACCGAATAATTGATCCGACTTCAAATATATTCCAATCAATTAAACTCATTACAATTAATTTAACTATTAATTAAATCAACTAATTAATAATTACACTTCATTTATTCTAAGTTACTAATTCATTTTTTTATTCCTAAAACTAATATTTAATATAAAAGATATCTAAATCCACACTATTTTGGTCGATCCGTAAATATCACGTTTTCAACAAATTAACACCACCATGTTAATCTACTAATTAAACTTAGCCACCACGTAAATTTTCATCAAATTCCGAACAACTAATTATACCGCTTAATTCGACTATTTCGATCATACGAGACTGTTTTGCATTTTATTATATAAAACATATAAATCAATACTATTCCTAACATACACTTCTACGCTACTATTGCTTCCATTTCCTATTAATTACAACTAGCCTATAATAGTTTTACTACATCCACATTTTTTATTTATTTCCAAAATTTAGGAACACATGAACGATCTATTAATTTCCAACAATTTAATTCCAGTTTCAATTTCCAGCATACTAATACAGAATCAAACCACATTTATATAAATTTGAACTAAGAACAAACATAAGTATGTTAATCTACCCATTATTCCCATCATACTAGCCCATAATAATAGAGATTCTCCCCCTTACCTCTTCAATGTGCTTCAAACCCTAACTTTTGCCCCTTGTTGTTCTTCCCCTTTTTGCTCCTCTTCTCCTCTTTTCCTTCTTTTAAAAAAACTCAGCAAAATGAAAAATGATACTCCTCTCTCTCATTCTACCCTTTACTATATTATTCCTATTGGGCTTACCCCATATAATTCCACTTCCTAACTAATTAGGCCCAATTGATAAAATAGAGTAGTCAAATAAATAATTATGCTCCAACAAATAATATTATTACCCTTAATATTATTTTCTTATTAATCCAATTAAATTCGACTTTATCTCAATTAAATAAAAATCCAATAATAATATTATTTCTAATATTATTTCTCTACATATTCCACTTTATTAATTCTTCGATTAACCGAATAAATTCCAACTTCACTTAATAATCCGAACACATTTATCAATAACACCGACGATCCAATTAATTATCAATCTTCGTCCAAATTAAGTAAATAAATCTTTATTTAATTTAATTAGCCAAATAATAAAATTCGGGCTGTTACAACTCTCCCCCACTTAAAATATTTTTGTCCTCGAAAATTCAGTCGACACAACCATCTCAACACCCAGACTACATCCACTCTCTCTCTCGATTCATATCGATACAGAACATTCTACACTTACGACCATACAAATCTCCAAAAGATGTCATTTCAACATCCGAAGGAAATACCATGCAACACACAATCCTTTCGATGCACAACTTAGCAAGTCTCTTCATCGAATAATCCATCTTCATCGGAATAAAACGAGCACATTTCGTCAACTATCCACACAGACCCAACTCACTTCACAATTACTCGATGCCTCGGAAATCTCAAAACAAAATCCATAGAGGTACTATATCACTTTCACCCGAAAAATAGATAACTGTTGCACCAATGAAACGGTTCCTGACAAATCCAACTCAAATACACGATTCCGGTATATCCCTCTTCATACTTTACCACTACACTTTTCCTCAAATTTCGATACATCATTAACACCATGATTAATACTCAAATCATTACGATGTTCCTCATCCAAAATTCTCTTTGTCCGAATTCGAACCATCAGGAATATAAACTCGATCACAACATCTCATGACACCATTCTCGATAATCCAAAAGTTATCACTTTTTCCTTGATTAATCAATATCATCTTGTCAACCAATTACAAAATCTGATTGCTAACCTTCTATAATCTTGTCAATAATATCACAAGTAAGCTTCAACATACCAACTTAACACACGAAGACGTCGCTTCACAACCAAACTGAACTCTCTAAATCGTTCCAACGATTTCCAATTCTTGAATCCTCAACATAACTTATAAAATTATTTCCTACTCAATGCATAGGCCACAACCTTCACTTTTCCAGGATGGTAATTCAACCAAAGATTAAAATCCTTCGAAATTCTGCTCGTCTTGTTTACCTCAAATGCAACTCTTGTAATCACTCAACACATCAAACCTTGATCCAAACAAACAATGCCTCTTACATTCCAAAACAAACACAACGGCAAACAACTCCAATATATACATCTAATAATTCCTCTTATGTACTTTAAGTTACCTTGAAGCATAAGCTACTACTTATCGATATCTGTATCAACACACCTCAACTCGAAATCCCATATCCAAGAAAATTCACTTCTTCCAACCAAAACTCACATTCAGAAAGCTTTACATAACCTTCTTCTCTTTCAGCACCAATAACACAATCCTTAAATGTTCAACATGATCATCGTCGCTCTTAGAATCAAATATCCTCAAGAAACATTACCTCATAGAACCTTCTTTCTTCTTACTCGACGAACAGGGGTAACTCTACGACTATACACTCAGACAATTGAACCTCTTCTCAATAACTCCTCAAATCGACTCTCCAACTTCTCCTTAGTCGCTTTACACGCTACCAAGTTAATAAGACAAGTCTATCTCGTCCAATACGATATCATCTTCTATCAACAATAGATTAAGGGTGATCAAGTCCTCAATTTGTCAATAGACAGTCGACAATCATAATGAAACATAAACCATCGTTACTAAACCATAATAGTGTTCCTTCAGAACTCGCACTCGAAATCACTTAAAACAGCAATACCCAACATCTCTCTTAAAGTTACAATTACTTGCTTCAACTCCAAACAGTTCATACCAAAATTCTCATTAAATTGGTCTAGCGAAAAACAAATTAAATCAATCCCAAAATATCTACCAAGATACTCAACGGATAATTCAAACACGCAAAAGATGTAGAAACAAAACCACAGCAGTTGTATCAATAACCATACTTCTATGCATAACAGATAAAACATGATCCAATCTTATAGCACAATCCAAAGAATAAAATAATACGTTGCACCATTATCAATAATAAAGCACGTACCTCAGGTTAACTTATCGTTAGTATTAGTCTCAGCACCAGACAGTGCAGACACTTTTCCTTTCGCTTGCTCCTTCTTTGGCTTATCGCACATGGAACAATTGTGTCCTTGCTCACCATAACTATAGCAAATCCTACTCGAACCAACTCCACAATCAACAGTTTTGTGACCCGTCTCGCCACACCTGTAGCACTTAATCGGAGTAGAAGCTCCTCCCCCACTCGGCTTCTTGCCAAGACCAGATTGTTCCCTCATGTCATCATACGATTTCTCACGGAACCGTTCTCCTCCTCGTTTCAACTGTAGAAACCTCACTTCTTTCTTTCCACGCACATCTTCTGGAAAATAGTTTCCCAAAAATGCATCACGGAAAAGAGTCCAAGTAACTTCAATACCTTCTATTTCAAATCTCCGTACAGTATTACTCCACCAAACGTCAGCTTCTTTTGTCAGCATGTGAGTACCAAACTGTACCTTCTGTACATCAGTACAACTCACGACTTGAAAGATCTTCTCAATTTCTCTCATCCATGCGTGCCCTTTGTCCGGTCCATACCCTCCTTCAAAGATCGGCGGGTTGCACCTTTGAAAGTCTCCAAAAGCACGGAACTCATCCTTTCCTCCATAACCGACATTCTCTTGCGGCGCTTGTCCAATCGCACCAGTCCACCTGATCATTGCCTCAACATTAATGTCAACACTCCTTCCTGCAGCCATCGTCCTAAACAACCAAACAACCAGACAAAAAAGTATCGATCGTGTCAGATACACGAATCAAATACAACATGATAAAAGACATTAATAACCTTGACCAACTGGTCGACCATGCTCTGATACCAATAATGTAACACCCCTTTTATACCCCAAAATAAATAAGCATATAATCAGAGAATAAGCATGCATATAACAAAAGGGCGTCACATCGATGTTTTCAAAAAACTAAATAACCTTTAAAAACTGACAGCATTTACTTACAATATATGATACACCTGGTCATTTCAAATAACACTTCTCCATTAATCATATTTTATCCAGAATATGCATTCACAGCGGAAAGTAATACTCATGTATTTCATATAAATGATACATGTCCCATACCATGATCATATCTCCATAAACAACTCATAAGATAACCATAATCATAATATTTGGCTTAAGGCCTCTCAACAACAAGTAACTAATTAAACATGTTCGCAAGTTATAACAAAATGCATAAACAAATAGAACATGAGTTCAACGTCTAAGCTACCCAGTGTTACATGACCAGAGCATTGACTCACTACTTAATTACCAAGCAACTCGGAAGAAACTCCGACTAGATCACACGCCAGCTACTAATCGTCAAACCTGCATGTCGCCAAACGAGGGCAACATTAAAACAGAAGGGTGAGAATACAAACCATTATGAAGAAAGTATAACGGAATACAATGGTTCAATTAATAATTCCAGAAGTTAATCACATCAAACATAGTTACGTAAATAATAGTAAGACAATATATATTTCACATGTTAACAAGTAAACAACAAGTACAAGGGAAGTATCGGTTCATTACCAATATTATATTCTCAGTTATGCACACAACTACAATGAATCACATAGCCACGTATGTAACCAAATATGTACTCAAACATCACTCATTTCAATCATCAATCTCAAACACGTGTCACAACACTATCAATGCACATAATCAATTATCACACAACTCTAATGTGACTCAATGCAAGATATGTGACGCTATGCATGTGGTACCGAAATGTGAACCCGATGTTTCACCGCTTTCCGATTCAATATCTAGAATCCAAGCCACGCTTCCGATCCGGACAAGACCAAAGCCCACCAGATGTAAACATATAGTTTACCGCTTCCGATTCACTATAGAATCTAAGCCTCGCTTCTGTTTCAAAGCAAACCACCTTTGTTTCAAGGCACACCATGATATGAATGTATGTACAAAATCACAAAATATATGCAATTAAGATCATCTCTACCATCTTAACTTTCCGCACATCACAATAATTCAACTCTATGAATTATCCACCAATGGTACACAACATTCACAACACACACACATCATTCACATATAAGAGGCCAATTAATCAATTACGATTCACACAATCTAAATAATCACTAGTAACCATACTATCTCATGTTAATTATCATTTTTGTCAATTATACATGAACACACACTTTCAACATCAAGCAATTAATCATTAGAGTTAATATTAACTAACTACTCAGAGAGAATCAATATTAGCACAGCATCATTGACATGGAAATATGTATTTCTCAACATACATATTCAAGACAAAACAAAATTACGGACAAATCCTCAAAATACCGTAATTTACCGACAAACCGAATAATTGATCCGACTTCAAATATATTCCAATCAATTAAACTCATTACAATTAATTTAACTATTAATTAAATCAACTAATTAATAATTACACTTCATTTATTCTAAGTTACTAATTCATTTTTTTATTCCTAAAACTAATATTTAATATAAAAGATATCTAAATCCACACTATTTTGGTCGATCCGTAAATATCACGTTTTCAACAAATTAACACCACCATGTTAATCTACTAATTAAACTTAGCCACCACGTAAATTTTCATCAAATTCCGAACAACTAATTATACCGCTTAATTCGACTATTTCGATCATACGAGACTGTTTTGCATTTTATTATATAAAACATATAAATCAATACTATTCCTAACATACACTTCTACGCTACTATTGCTTCCATTTCCTATTAATTACAACTAGCCTATAATAGTTTTACTACATCCACATTTTTTATTTATTTCCAAAATTTAGGAACACATGAACGATCTATTAATTTCCAACAATTTAATTCCAGTTTCAATTTCCAGCATACTAATACAGAATCAAACCACATTTATATAAATTTGAACTAAGAACAAACATAAGTATGTTAATCTACCCATTATTCCCATCATACTAGCCCATAATAATAGAGATTCTCCCCCTTACCTCTTCAATGTGCTTCAAACCCTAACTTTTGCCCCTTGTTGTTCTTCCCCTTTTTGCTCCTCTTCTCCTCTTTTCCTTCTTTTAAAAAAACTCAGCAAAATGAAAAATGATACTCCTCTCTCTCATTCTACCCTTTACTATATTATTCCTATTGGGCTTACCCCATATAATTCCACTTCCTAACTAATTAGGCCCAATTGATAAAATAGAGTAGTCAAATAAATAATTATGCTCCAACAAATAATATTATTACCCTTAATATTATTTTCTTATTAATCCAATTAAATTCGACTTTATCTCAATTAAATAAAAATCCAATAATAATATTATTTCTAATATTATTTCTCTACATATTCCACTTTATTAATTCTTCGATTAACCGAATAAATTCCAACTTCACTTAATAATCCGAACACATTTATCAATAACACCGACGATCCAATTAATTATCAATCTTCGTCCAAATTAAGTAAATAAATCTTTATTTAATTTAATTAGCCAAATAATAAAATTCGGGCTGTTACAACTCTCCCCCACTTAAAATATTTTTGTCCTCGAAAATTCAGTCGACACAACCATCTCAACACCCAGACTACATCCACTCTCTCTCTCGATTCATATCGATACAGAACATTCTACACTTACGACCATACAAATCTCCAAAAGATGTCATTTCAACATCCGAAGGAAATACCATGCAACACACAATCCTTTCGATGCACAACTTAGCAAGTCTCTTCATCGAATAATCCATCTTCATCGGAATAAAACGAGCACATTTCGTCAACTATCCACACAGACCCAACTCACTTCACAATTACTCGATGCCTCGGAAATCTCAAAACAAAATCCATAGAGGTACTATATCACTTTCACCCGAAAAATAGATAACTGTTGCACCAATGAAACGGTTCCTGACAAATCCAACTCAAATACACGATTCCGGTATATCCCTCTTCATACTTTACCACTACACTTTTCCTCAAATTTCGATACATCATTAACACCATGATTAATACTCAAATCATTACGATGTTCCTCATCCAAAATTCTCTTTGTCCGAATTCGAACCATCAGGAATATAAACTCGATCACAACATCTCATGACACCATTCTCGATAATCCAAAAGTTATCACTTTTTCCTTGATTAATCAATATCATCTTGTCAACCAATTACAAAATCTGATTGCTAACCTTCTATAATCTTGTCAATAATATCACAAGTAAGCTTCAACATACCAACTTAACACACGAAGACGTCGCTTCACAACCAAACTGAACTCTCTAAATCGTTCCAACGATTTCCAATTCTTGAATCCTCAACATAACTTATAAAATTATTTCCTACTCAATGCATAGGCCACAACATTCACTTTTCCAGGATGGTAATTCAACCAAAGATTAAAATCCTTCGAAATTCTGCTCGTCTTGTTTACCTCAAATGCAACTCTTGTAATCACTCAACACATCAAACCTTGATCCAAACAAACAATGCCTCTTACATTCCAAAACAAACACAACGGCAAACAACTCCAATATATACATCTAATAATTCCTCTTATGTACTTTAAGTTACCTTGAAGCATAAGCTACTACTTATCGATATCTGTATCAACACACCTCAACTCGAAATCCCATATCCAAGAAAATTCACTTCTTCCAACCAAAACTCACATTCAGAAAGCTTTACATAACCTTCTTCTCTTTCAGCACCAATAACACAATCCTTAAATGTTCAACATGATCATCGTCGCTCTTAGAATCAAATATCCTCAAGAAACATTACCTCATAGAACCTTCTTTCTTCTTACTCGACGAACAGGGGTAACTCTACGACTATACACTCAGACAATTGAACCTCTTCTCAATAACTCCTCAAATCGACTCTCCAACTTCTCCTTAGTCGCTTTACACGCTACCAAGTTAATAAGACAAGTCTATCTCGTCCAATACGATATCATCTTCTATCAACAATAGATTAAGGGTGATCAAGTCCTCAATTTGTCAATAGACAGTCGACAATCATAATGAAACATAAACCATCGTTACTAAACCATAATAGTGTTCCTTCAGAACTCGCACTCGAAATCACTTAAAACAGCAATACCCAACATCTCTCTTAAAGTTACAATTACTTGCTTCAACTCCAAACAGTTCATACCAAAATTCTCATTAAATTGGTCTAGCGAAAAACAAATTAAATCAATCCCAAAATATCTACCAAGATACTCAACGGATAATTCAAACACGCAAAAGATGTAGAAACAAAACCACAGCAGTTGTATCAATAACCATACTTCTATGCATAACAGATAAAACATGATCCAATCTTATAGCACAATCCAAAGAATAAAATAATACGTTGCACCATTATCAATAATAAAGCACGTACCTCAGGTTAACTTATCGTTAGTATTAGTCTCAGCACCAGACAGTGCAGACACTTTTCCTTTCGCTTGCTCCTTCTTTGGCTTATCGCACATGGAACAATTGTGTCCTTGCTCACCATAACTATAGCAAATCCTACTCGAACCAACTCCACAATCAACAGTTTTGTGACCCGTCTCGCCACACCTGTAGCACTTAATCGGAGTAGAAGCTCCTCCCCCACTCGGCTTCTTGCCAAGACCAGATTGTTCCCTCATGTCATCATACGATTTCTCACGGAACCGTTCTCCTCCTCGTTTCAACTGTAGAAACCTCACTTCTTTCTTTCCACGCACATCTTCTGGAAAATAGTTTCCCAAAAATGCATCACGGAAAAGAGTCCAAGTAACTTCAATACCTTCTATTTCAAATCTCCGTACAGTATTACTCCACCAAACGTCAGCTTCTTTTGTCAGCATGTGAGTACCAAACTGTACCTTCTGTACATCAGTACAACTCACGACTTGAAAGATCTTCTCAATTTCTCTCATCCATGCGTGCCCTTTGTCCGGTCCATACCCTCCTTCAAAGATCGGCGGGTTGCACCTTTGAAAGTCTCCAAAAGCACGGAACTCATCCTTTCCTCCATAACCGACATTCTCTTGCGGCGCTTGTCCAATCGCACCAGTCCACCTGATCATTGCCTCAACATTAATGTCAACACTCCTTCCTGCAGCCATCGTCCTAAACAACCAAACAACCAGACAAAAAAGTATCGATCGTGTCAGATACACGAATCAAATACAACATGATAAAAGACATTAATAACCTTGACCAACTGGTCGACCATGCTCTGATACCAATAATGTAACACCCCTTTTATACCCCAAAATAAATAAGCATATAATCAGAGAATAAGCATGCATATAACAAAAGGGCGTCACATCGATGTTTTCAAAAAACTAAATAACCTTTAAAAACTGACAGCATTTACTTACAATATATGATACACCTGGTCATTTCAAATAACACTTCTCCATTAATCATATTTTATCCAGAATATGCATTCACAGCGGAAAGTAATACTCATGTATTTCATATAAATGATACATGTCCCATACCATGATCATATCTCCATAAACAACTCATAAGATAACCATAATCATAATATTTGGCTTAAGGCCTCTCAACAACAAGTAACTAATTAAACATGTTCGCAAGTTATAACAAAATGCATAAACAAATAGAACATGAGTTCAACGTCTAAGCTACCCAGTGTTACATGACCAGAGCATTGACTCACTACTTAATTACCAAGCAACTCGGAAGAAACTCCGACTAGATCACACGCCAGCTACTAATCGTCAAACCTGCATGTCGCCAAACGAGGGCAACATTAAAACAGAAGGGTGAGAATACAAACCATTATGAAGAAAGTATAACGGAATACAATGGTTCAATTAATAATTCCAGAAGTTAATCACATCAAACATAGTTACGTAAATAATAGTAAGACAATATATATTTCACATGTTAACAAGTAAACAACAAGTACAAGGGAAGTATCGGTTCATTACCAATATTATATTCTCAGTTATGCACACAACTACAATGAATCACATAGCCACGTATGTAACCAAATATGTACTCAAACATCACTCATTTCAATCATCAATCTCAAACACGTGTCACAACACTATCAATGCACATAATCAATTATCACACAACTCTAATGTGACTCAATGCAAGATATGTGACGCTATGCATGTGGTACCGAAATGTGAACCCGATGTTTCACCGCTTTCCGATTCAATATCTAGAATCCAAGCCACGCTTCCGATCCGGACAAGACCAAAGCCCACCAGATGTAAACATATAGTTTACCGCTTCCGATTCACTCTAGAATCTAAGCCTCGCTTCTGTTTCAAAGCAAACCACCTTTGTTTCAAGGCACACCATGATATGAATGTATGTACAAAATCACAAAATATATGCAATTAAGATCATCTCTACCATCTTAACTTTCCGCATATCACAATAATTCAACTCTATGAATTATCCACCAATGGTACACAACATTCACAACACACACACATCATTCACATATAAGAGGCCAATTAATCAATTACGATTCACATAATCCAAATAATCACTAGTAACCATACTATCTCATGTTAATTATCATTTTTGTCAATTATACATGAACACACACTTTCAACATCAAGCAATTAATCATTAGAGTTAATATTAACTAACTACTCAGAGAGAATCAATATTAGCACAGCATCATTGACATGGAAATATGTATTTCTCAACATACATATTCAAGACAAAACACAATTACGGACAAATCCTCAAAATACCGTAATTTACCGACAAACCGAATAATTGATCGGACTTCAAATATATTCCTATCAATTAAACTCATTACAATTTATTTAACTATTAATTAAATCAACTAATTAATAATTACACTTCATTTATTCTAAGTTACTAATTCATTTTTTTTATTCCTAAAACTAATATTTAATATAAAAGATATCTAAATCCACACTATTTTGGTCGATCCGTAAATATCACGTTTTCAACAAATTAACACCACCATGTTAATCTACTAATTAAACTTAGCCACCACGTATATTTTCATCAAATTCCGAACAACTAATTATACCGCTTAATTCGACTATTTCGATCATACGAGACTGTTTTGCATTTTATTATATAAAACATATAAATCAATACTATTCCTAACATACACTTCTACGCTACTATTGCTTCCATTTCCTATTAATTACAACTAGCCTATAATAGTTTTACTACATCCACATTTTTTATTTATTTCCAAAATTTAGGAACACATGAACGATCTATTAATATCCAACAATTTAATTCCAGTTTCAATTTCCAGCATACTAATACAGAATCAAACCACATTTATATAAATTTGAACTAAGAACAAACATAAGTATGTTAATCTACCCATTATTCCCATCATACTAGCCCATAATAATAGAGATTCTCCCCCTTACCTCTTCAATGTGCTTCAAACCCTAACTTTTGCCCCTTGTTGTTCTTCCCCTTTTTGCTCCTCTTCTCCTCTTTTCCTTCTTTTAAAAAAACTCAGCAAAATGAAAAATGATACTCCTCTCTCTCATTCTATCCTTTACTATATTATTCCTATTGGGCTTACCCATATAATTCCACTTCCTAACTAATTAGGCCCAATTGATAAAATAGCTAGAGTAGTCAAATAAATAATTATGCTCCAACAAATAATATTATTACCCTTAATATTATTCTCTGATTAATCCAATTAAATTCGACTTTATCTCAATTAAATAAAAATCCAATAATAATATTATTTCTAATATTATTTCTCTACATATTCCACTTTATTAATTCTTCGATTAACCGAATAAATTCCAACTTCACTTAATAATCCGAACACGTTTCTCAATAACACCGACGATCCAATTAATTATCAATCTTCGTCCAAATTAAGTAAATAAATCTTTATTTAATTTAATTAGCCAAATAATAAAATTCGGACTGTTACATATAGAATCACATGTTCAACAGAACCCACAACAATTAAAATCAAGATTAAGTTCGCTTACTGGAAGAGACATACCTTATCATTATGGGTAAAACTCAGCTTGTGTAATCTATCACCCATAGAATTTTCATTTACATTTATAAAATGTCTTTGGCATAAGAATCTTATCAAGGAAATTGGCATGTCGATAAAGAAATATCTAGTTAAGTGGATGAGTTGGGATTAAGAAAAACATCCAACATAAATGAAATGATTTGTATGGAATTATACGCTTGGAAAGATGTACCATTCCTCTCCCTCCTTATAAAAATCTCTTGGTATGTAATCACTATAAGCTTGGAAAGATGTCTTTTAAAGATTCATATTTTTGTAACTTCACTTATGATCAACATCTTGGATGAAGAAAAGTATTTGGTTGAATATGATTCCTCCTTCGAAAATCTCGGATATATGTTTGGAAAGTTATACACAATGCTTTGCCTACTAATGAAAATCTCAAAATGACGGTTACACTATGGTGTCCTGCTATTGTCATTGCAGCAATGTTTTGAAGACACTCATTATTTCTTTATCAAGTGCTTTGTTGCCTAACATATTAGGAATAGGTTTTGATTTTGGTATTGGGAGGCCCTTGGACCTTACTTAGATGCCAAATCTTATTCCCACCATGAAAGAAAATTGGAAAAGAATTTAATACTATTAGAAGTGCATTGGGCCAGGCTCATTTGGCATATTTATACCCCTCTTTCAAAGTCTAGTATACTTTGACGGTTTGTTCATAAAAAAATAAATACTAGTGAAAAATCTTATCTATAGAGGTCTTTAAATGGTTTCACAATGTAATATATGCCAATTAATCAATGCGACAATGCAACATCTTTTCTTGAAGTGTCCTTTTACTTATAAGATTTTGGATTTGTTTTGTCCAATCACTCATTTTACTTTTTTTTTTTTCATGTATGCTCTTTGCCTTTTTCTAAGCAGTGTATAATTGTCATTTTAGTTGTTACTTTGGATATTCTCAATATTATTATTCTTTGCAGAAATGAGAAAATATTTGAAACAAAAGTGATTCCTTACCAACAATCCATCAATATTATTATTAAAAATATTTCCCTATTTTCCAATTTCACTATGGACACTACTTCAATTCACAATTTTATTATCCTCTGTGATTGAATGGTTGATTCTCATTTAACTATAGATCTGCTTAGTTGATTGAAGTTAATCGGATTCCTCTTAGTTTTTTTTTTTTCTATTAAATGCCACATTGATGGCACTACAAGAGGGATCCCTGGACATGCAACATGTGGTGGAATTTTCTGAAAAAGTAATGATGAGGCTTTTGAATGCTTTGCATCTTATATTTAATACCTCCGGTTCCATTTATAAGAAAAGATTCATTTTTTAGATACATTGAATAAATAATGCACCTAGACGACATATTGTCTCGATGCATATTTATTCAATGTATTTTAAAAAAGAATCTTTTCTTATAAATGAGATCAGATGTAGTAATTTATTGTGATTTTATTTACTAGACAGGTATGTCAAAGGTTTAAATGGTGACAAAGAGGGCAACAAACATAATCATAAATATCATTAGTTGAAGAAGAAAGTTTGAAACAAATCAAAACGCGATAAGTTGCTGGCGATTGGTGTAAAAGTTTCAAATGCCAAAGAACTCCATAAAAAAAACACAAAACCAACTACTAAAAGCTTGCATGTAAACTTGTGTTATGTAGTTTTTTTTAAATATTATTTTTTGGATAAAAAATGTTAAATTAAGTGCGTGCTTTCAAAGTACTAAGATCGTATATCATACACACCAAATTCCTTTTTTTCAAATTTCATGTGATTTCAAAAACTTCTCCAAAGGGATTTCGAAAATTAGTTCCCATTATTTAAAAATAAATCATTTTGACATCAACTCATATTTGACCTCATACCCAATTAATTTTTCATTTTCTAAAAAGAAAATTAATCATCCTTTTTAACTTTATTTGCTCATTTAATCGATTAAATATATTAATTTGATAAATAGTTAATATAATTAATATAAATATATGTCTACAAAATAATTATTGAAATATAATAATTAAATAATTTTAAAATGTAAAATAATCAAAAACATTTCACTTTGCTAATATATCTTAACAGTTATATCAAAGTGTTGTGCCCCAATTTTTGACCACTGAGATCCCAGCCCATCACAAATAGTAGGATCATCATCATCATTATCATCATGCATACATCATTTGCTAACCAAAAATACCAAGAAATTGCTGCTTGTTGCTTGTGTTCCAAGACAGAGACTGATCAAGAAGGGACTGAGCAAATTAGGGTTTTGAGGCCCACAAAGGAGCCCAAGAATTCTCATATGCTCAAGTGATTATCACTATCAAAATCAAAGCCCAAGGATGGACCAATTCAAGATCAACAACTTTCAAATTCATCTGCTGCCCAAATTAGGGTTGTAACCTAATTCATCTTGAGGGTTGACTTTTAATCAGGACATAGCTCCATGGCTCAAACTATGATTCAAGGGCCTCCAAATCAACATTATAATCCATTCACATCATTCATTTGAAGAGGAAAACCTGATTCAAATGGAACCCACAAATTGCAATTCATTTGGAAAAAGTCAACTGTGTGGGTCAACCTTTGACTTTTGAGAAAATTGGTCACATATGGACTTTTGAAGGTCAAAATCATCAACATATGATTATTGAAGTCATTTGATCAAGAAAAATCAAGAAAATAAATCAAAGATCAAAAAGTCAACAAAAGTCAAAATTAGGGTTTTAAGTGATTTTGACCTTATTTTAGGAACTTCAAATTTCACCTACAAACTCAAAAATCTCCCAATATGAAAGTTGTAGATTTTGATCAAATAAACAACTTTGGCACCTATAGCATTTCTTCAAAAAGTGATTAATTTGGAAGATATTGGATCAAGAAGCTTACGTTCAAAAAACTTAGAAATTTTAAGTGTTTTAACATGGATCTCTTCCAACTTTGTGGCCATTTTTCACTATGATCCAAAAGGAGTTTGAGAAAACTTTTAACAAGGGGATTGAATTATGTAGCAAATGCTTTCTAAAAAGACCATTAGCATGATTTTTCATCACTTGAGCTAGGAGATATGATTTTGTTAATATGGCTCCATAACACTTGAATTTCAAGCATGAACATGAAGAACAAAGATTCAAATCTAATTCAAATATGAAGGAATCTTGTTTACAACTCCCATAACTTGTTGGAGACACCATAATCAGATGATTTTGAATGCTTTTGAGCTATTGACCAAGTGATTTGATCATTAACTATTGAATCATTCCACTTATGGCATAAAGATCACACTTCCATTTTGAAAAAGAGGCTTTAATCACCAACAACTCTTGCATTGAGCCACTAACTTGTTCGCTCTGCACCAAAAGCATTACAAACACCACAAGCATGCTCCCAATGTTCAGAAAAAGTCCATACAAGCATGCTTAAAGCCTCGTACCTGCCATTGGAACCATGGATTTCCTATTTCTTCATGAAGAAGCAAAGTGGTACAACTATCACATGGGAGCTCCAATTTGTCATATTTTTCCCTCCACAAACCCTAATTTATGCCTATAAATAGAGAGGATTGCTCTTGGCATCAAACACACCAGAATTCTCCAAGTCACTACCTCACTTGAAATTCGCATTTTTCCATCTTTGCATTTCACTAGCCATTTTGAGTTCCACAAGTTCAAGGTGTCTAACAAGCATTATAACAACTTCTAATCATCATTTAGAAGTTGTACATCATCTCCACCACCCCCAAAAACACCCCAAATCAGAAATAACCATTTTCACCTCCATTAACATACCTTTGAAACCTTAACCATCAAACTCTCACTCTATACACACATTGACCAAATTATCACTTTGGATACCTTCTATATACCATATGGAAGCAATCTGAACCATTGATTTGCAACTGTAACATCTGGAACCTCAAGTTCTATTTTTTTTCCTTCTACTTATACGTGGATTCGAGTAGAGAGTTTCAGGGAGTCTCAAGCTCAAGTAAGCACCCAGAAAGCTTCCATAAGGTCCCAGGAAGCTAATAGAATCAACAAAACAATTCTGGGAGTGCCCTATTGTAAGGTTCAATTTCAGTTTAGAGAGGTAAGTTTCAAACTAGAACTCTCTCATTTGAGCATCACTTGCTGTGTTTTTTGATACCATTCTACTCAGAATCGTGTGAGGAACAATGGCCCTAAGGTTTTAGGGATTGGTTGATTGTGTCAAGCATTTAATTTTGAAAATAAGAATTAGGGTTCTCAGTTATTTTCCATAAATTTATGAGTTTTAGTTTAAATTAATTTTTGAAAGTTACATGGTTGAAATCATGACAAAATTCTAAGCAATCTGGTATTTTACTTTTTAAAATTTGATGAAGAATCAAGAGAGCACGAAATCAGCCATGGAGGTTGTTGTTCTTGTTCCAACGAAGAAGATGATGGCCATTGGCGCCCTCTCTTCATTTTCAAAAATTGAGTTTATAATATAACTAACTGGATGCGTGTTTTTAAATGAATACATTGTTACCCCATTGGTTCACCAGCTTGCCCTTAGTCCTTTCCTGCCTCAGTGCGTGGGTTCGAACCCCACCTTTTGTTAAAATTCTTAATTTTTGTGTTTTACTTTATTCATTGACTAGTTTTGATATTTTACCACATGAATGCATTCATTGACTGGGCCAAGCGCATGGCCCAGTGGCTGTTGTTTTGAGAAATGAGATAGAGAGCGTGGGTTCAACACCTATGGTAGCCAAAAGCTTTTTTTAATCACTAGTTTTCTTAATATTTTTTACCAACTTTAAAGAATCATCTAAAATAGCAAAAATGCTCTTTTTTACTTGATTTTTTTTTGTACTCATCATTTATGGTACCTATTTTAATATTATAATTGAAAATCCAAAAAATATTATTATTTTCCTCATTCAAAAATTAAAATATTATTTTCAAAATAAATAAAAAGATAGAACATTTTCTTAAAACTCTTGAACACAGAGGTAAATGTTGACCCTGAATCCCCAAGAGAGTTGGTCCTCGAAATGAGAAACGAGAATACTAAATTTTCCCCACAAAGCAGCTAGGTCTTGACATAAGTTGTCTCCAGCCAAAACTGGTTTTCTTCTAATAATGAATAAAATAAGGTTGAAAAGGAGAGTGCTCTCTTCCTCAGCAAGATTTGCATCCCCAACAGAAGATGTTATTGGCAATTGGTCGAGTATATACTCCGATGTTGTCATCCCCAGCGTGGTCATCTATATTATATGTCTATTTTGTTAGTATACACATAACACTCATTCATACATTCATACATTCATATTTATGCACATCATATGCATCTTGTTAATGTGATAAAATTATTATTCCACAAGCAATGTCTTTACTCTTTCCATTTAAGCGTCAGCTTTAGGAAAAAAGACCCATACCCTTGTGTTTCCCCAATGAGTTTGTTCCTCATGGGAAGATATTGTTTTAGCTTATTCATCTATCTATATATGGGATTAATCCCCACTTTGATCTTATTTCTCATTTGGGAGTGTCTTGTTTGGTGTCTCTTTCCAACTTCGCGTTGGATTGAATTTCGTCTCCAACAAATATAATCATTTGGATCAGCATATCCTAGATTCTAAGAGTGCATTTATTTTGCACAGTTGAAGACTTGGTATCTTCAAAGCCAGAACCTGTTTGTGGTTCCCCAAAAAGTTGGATTTATATCCCCGACATTTGTTATTGCAATCTACATGACGATAAGTAATGGTCTCTTTATTTAAGCGGCTTGTATGTCCCCGATTTACTTCTTGAAAGAAGATGACAGTCTCTATGGAGAAATCAAAAAATAAACTTATGAATGGTTGGTCTCTCCAGCGTCGAGACAATTCATGTTAAAGTTATTATGAATGGTTGGTCTCTCCAGCATCGAGACAGTTCATGTTAAAGTTATTATGAATGGTTGGTCTCTCCAGCGTCGAGACACTTCATTTTAAAGAAATTTATGAGTGGTTGGTCTCTCCAGCGTCGAGACAGTTCATGTTAAAGTTATTATGAATGGTTGGTCTCTTCAGCGTCAAAACAGTTCATGTTAAAGTTATTATGAATGGCTGGTCTTTCCAACATCGAGAACGTTCATAATAAAATTGGTCCTTTACTTTATGAATGGTGAGTCTCCCCAGCGTATGAGACAGTTCATTGAGAAAGCCCATTGATTTCCTTCCCCAGCATGTGAAAACAGCCCATGGAGAAGATTGAACCTTGTTGTGTGAGAATCCATAGCTTGGTGTTGTGTATGTTTGAATCCATAACCTTTTCTTTGTGTCAAGAAGACTAATATTTTAACCCGGTTCATTCTATGAGAATCCTGAATTTACCAAAGTTTGTTGCATTGATCACTTCCCTAAGTGTCCGGGACTGTTTATTGTATATCCCTAGTAGATCTGTCTCCATTCTCCTAGTCTAAAAGAGGGAATGTTATTTGTTGGTTGTTCTATATAAAATCAAAAAAATAATATCCGAATTCATATCATATCATGCATGTGGGCTCTAAGGGTCTAAAATTATGCTATCATTTTGTATTTAAGTCCCTCCTACCGTGTTGAGACGAAGATTCCATCTTCCCCTCATTAGGTATCAGGAACTTAAATAGGGGCAACTGTTGTACCCCAATTTTTGACCACTAAGATCCCACCATATTCCAAATATTAGGATCATAATTATCATCATTATCATCATGCATATATCATTTGTTAACCCAAAAATACAAAAAATTGTTGTTTGCTGCTTGTGTTCTAAGACAAGAGACTGATCAAGAGGAAACTAATTCAAGTGACTTTTAATCGGGACATGGCTCCAAGACTCAAAACATGATTCAAGAGTATCCAAATCAACATTATGGTCCATTCATATCATTCATTTGAAGAGGAGAGCTTGATTCATATGAAATCCACAAAACTGCAGTTCATTTGGAAAAAGTCAACAATGGGGGTCAACCTTTGACTTTCGAGAAAAATGGTCAACCATGAACTTTTAAGGATTCAAATCATCATCATATGACTATTGAAGACATTTGACCAAGAGAAATCAAGAAAATTCATCAAGAATAAAAAAGTCAACAAAAGTCAAAATTAGGGTTTTAAGTGATTTTAACCTAATTTTGGGAACTTGAAATTTTTCCTACACACTCAAAAATTTCCCAACATGAAAGTTGTAGATCTTAAAGAAACAAACATCTTTGTCTCTAATCTAGTTTTCATCAAAAATGATTATTTTGAGAGATATGGAATTTTGAAGATTATGTTCAAAAAACTTGAGAAATTTTAAGTGTTTTCACTTAGATTTTTCATAACTTTGTGGTCATTTTTCTCCATGATCCCAAAGGAGTTTGAGAAAACTTTTAACAAGTGACTTGATTTATGTAGCAAGGACTTTCCAAAGAGACCAATAGCATGAAATTCCATGGCTTGAGCTATGAGATATGATTTTGCAAAGAAGGCTCCGTGAACACTTGAAAAACTCCATGAACATGAAGAAGTTATGAACCAAAACTACTTCAAATGCAAAGATTCCTTTCTTGGAGATCATCTAACTTGTTTGAAGCACCAAAATCAGAAGATTACACTTTCTTTTAAGCTATAACCCAAGTGCTTAAGCCATTAACCATTGAATCATTCCATTAAGGGCATAAAGATCACACTTCCATTCTAGTAAAGTGGCTTTAATCACCAACAACTATTCTCTTGAGCCACTACAATATTTCTTCTTCTACAAAAGCATTACAAATACCACAAGCAAGCTCCTAATGTTCAAAATAAAGTCATGGAAGCATGCTTGAGCCTTTACTTCACCATTGGAAATCCATTTTTCTCATTTCTTCACAAACAAGTGAAGAGGTACAAGTATCACATGTGAACTCAAACTTCTGAGTATTTTCCCTCCATAAACCCTAAATTGTGCCTATAAATAGAGGCCCTTGCCTCTTGGATCAAACACACAAAAATTCTCAAAGTCACATTTCATTCCAAATTCATCTTTTTGTGTCATTTGCATTTTGGTAGCATTTTTTAGTTAGAGAAGTTCTGGGTGCAAACCAAGTATCCCTATAGCTTCTAAACCTCATTTGTGAGCTGTACATCATCTCCACCACTTCCAAAACCCTCTCAAACTTAGAATCACCATTAATCCATCACTAAAGAGCCTCATTGAGCCATAACCTTCAAACACTCACCAAGCTCACACATTGTCCAAACTAAACATCCAAACACTCTCTATAACATGCCCATAATAGCTCTAAAGCCATTCACGATTTCCAGTTGCAGAGGTATGTAGCTTGAATTCGAACTCCATGTTTTAAGCATAATTTATTGTGTTTCTGTATACCAACCTGATCAGAACAATGTGAGGAATAATAGCCCTAAGGTTTTATGGATTGATTGTTCAAATTAAGCATTTAATTTTAAAAATCATTTTTAGGGTTCATACAGTTTTGTCTGAAATTGATGAGTTGTAGTTTGAAATAATTCTTGAAAGGTGCATGGTTAAATTCGTGGTAAAATTTTAAACATTCTAGTGTTTTACATTTTTAATTTTGATGAAGATTTGAGAGAATAAAAAATCAAGCCATTGTTGTTGTTCTTCTTGCTTCACGAAGAAGATGAAGATGCTGAGTGTTTGAATTTAAATTCTAGCGCGTATTTTTATAATATATTGAATGGCTTGTGTTTCCTAAACGAATTCATTATTTAGTTCAGTTGGCAAGTGTGTTTGTGTGAAGCGTATCCATAGGGTCTGGGGTTCGAATCCCCCTCGCCCTAGACCCTTTCCCTTTTATTTTTTTTCATTTTTGTCATTCACTTGTTTCACTATGTATTGAACTGAATGGGCCCAATGACAAATGCACGCACGTGACCCAGTGGCTAGTGTTTTGTAATGCAATAGTGACGGCGTGGGTTCAAGCCTTGGTCTCAACAAATCCATCTTTTTTGTCACTCATTTATTTTAACTTCTTCACAACTTTGAAAAATGTTTTAAAATAGTAAAATTAATCTTTTTTACTCCAATTTTTTTGTGCTGTTTATTTATGTTATATATTTTCATGTTATAAATTAAAAATCCAAAAAATATTTATTTTACTTCATTTAAAAATTAAAACAAAACATGTCTTTTTTATGTATGAAAAATTAACCAAAAATCAAACCCTTTTGAATATTTCTTCAAAGTGACTTTGTATATTTTTGTGAATATTTCTTTAGGGATAAGATAGTAGGTCTTTGACTATACCATGTACCCTTAGGCCAATTCTCTTTTAGAATTTGGTATTTAATCATTAAAATTAATTAGGTTTATGTGTTAATTTCAAAACCCTAATCTCAAAAACCCTAGGTTTAAAACCCTAATCCAAAAAGAAACATGTTGATCTTTACTTATCCATGAACTTGTTACTTTGTACATATACTTGTTGATTTCAATCCTTGTGTTTTGTAATTATTTGTTTATCTTAACCATTATCCTTTGTACATACTTGTTGATTTTCACCATTGTGTTTTTATACTTATTATCCATTGTATTATCATTTGTATATACTTGGTTTATCTAACCCACATGCATGAGTTTCATATTCATCATCTATCATTCATTCATATATGAATCCATTCAAGCGGTATAAACATCCTTTCTCGTTATCATTGATGATTATTATACTTACTTTTTGTCTTTTGTGACACATATCATCACACACACACACACACACACACACACTTGAGGTATTCATTGTTTGATTGCTTAAGTTGTCTGGTTAAAATCCAAAGGAATGAGAATGGTATTGACTAAAATTGTCAAGGTACTCAAACTCTTTTCCAAATCTCTTTTATTTTAGTGTTAAAGTATTGTTAAAGCTTTTCACTTGTTTCATGGTTTTGTATTGTTAAAGTTTAACCAAACCGTTGTGTTTTTAAAACCTTGGTACTAAGAGGAGAATTATTTTTAGTGAAACTAATCTCAGTACATTGACCTTGTATTGTTAAAACTTGGTCCTTTTTTATTGGTTTTGTATTATTAAAGCTCAACCACCCTTTTTTTTAAAACCTTGGTACTAAGAGAAGAATTATTCCCGGTGAAACTACTCTTAGTCCATTGACCCTGTATTGTTAAAGCTTAACCTTTTAAAAAACTTGTTGAGTATTGTTAAAGCTCACACCCAAAAAGATTTTGGCCACTTTGGCCCTTTTATTTTTCCTTTTAAGGGGAACTACAAAAGCTCTGACTTCCCTTTTCTTTAAAAGTGGGTATGTAGGCCTAAGATGCGATGTCTTATCGAGCTCACTTTCAAAAACTTCTTTTCTCATCCCCACCCTCTATTTTAAACAATTTCACATATGCTTTTCAAAATACATGTACATACAAAAACAATAAAATTTTCAAAGAGGTTCCCATGGAGTACCATGGATATGAGGGGTGCTTAAAACCTTCCCCTTTTATAACAAAGCCCCTTACCCAAATCTCTGATAAGTTTATTAGTTTTGATTTTAAAAGCTTTTGTGGGTTTTATTTGCTCTTTCTCCCATTCCTTTTAGAAACAATAAAGCGCGGCGGCGACTCTGTTTAAAACAAATGAGCTAAGTCTTTCCCATGACTTTAGTCTCACCAATTTCACCGCTACACATACCATGCTTCAGACGCGACTACAACTCTTTTGCAATATTATAATATCCAAAAAGATAATCCACTTTGAGTGGAGTACTAATAACTGATAATTTGTTTCGTAAACTTTACAAATGAATAATATTTTGAACTTTATGTTCATATTAGTTTATACGAGGATCAAGACAATAATTTATTTTAAATTATTCATTTGAACTTCTGGTTCACTTTTTCAGCCGCTTATTCTCTCCCCCTAATACTGGGGAAATTAATTTCTCAATGAATAATCAGCCTACTGGACTGCAATCAACCGTCCAATTATTGAATCAAGATATATGCTCAAATACGAGATTCATATAAAAATACATTTTTTCGAATATTCTTTAAAGGCTCATCTTAGTGTACTATATTGGAGCAATTGATTATACACAACACATCTAAAAGTTTACTTAGATGAGAAATATTAGGTTATTAACCTAAAATAATTCATAAGTTAAGAGGAGAATTAACATATAATAACTTGTTGACTTAATGCAAATAAATATTTAAATATTCATGGTTGTGTGTTTGTAATGTATAATTTGTAACATATGATCTCATAAGTATCAACCATGTAACTAACTTTAGACGTCTAAAGAATGAATTTTCAAGTCCATTTTTTTATGAACATATGCTACAAGATGTTCAATATCAAATTTAATAATATAAGTGATACTTAAAAAGAAAATTTTGAAAAATTCAAAAATTTATATTTTAGTCTAAGAAAATAACTTCAGAAACTTTTGGTTGTGGGTAGACAATAAACATTTGCATGATATTTTAGTCGATGCAATAATTAATGTCATGAAAAACTCAATTTCTTAGAATTTTATTTTCCTTTAGGGTATGTTTGGATTGATGGAATACTATGGAATGAAGCGGAATGGAATGGAATAAAGTTATGTTCCATCGTTTGGATTGATTAAAAACGAATGGAATGAAGCGGTAACGGATGGAATGCATTCCATTTCATTCCATCACTTTCCATCATTTTTTGTACCCTCCGATTTGGGCGGAATGATAAAATTACTCCATTCCATTATTACATATCCAAACAATAGAATGACATCTTTATTCCATTCTGCTCCGTTCCGCTCCGTTCCATCCCCCTCCGCTCCCTTCAGCTCCGTTATTTTTTTTATCCAAACATAGCCTTAGAAACACACAAAATGTATTAGATTGAAACTTTGGGTTCTTCAATATTAGTTTTCACATTATAATACATATTCATGATCTTTTAGTTGAGAAAACAATTTCACAAATTTTTGATTCTCAGTAGACAACAAACATATGTAGGATCTTTTAGTTGATACAATAATTAATGTTGTAAAATGTTTAAATCATCTACAAGATTGGTGTACTGATTCACAAATATCACCTTACATATATTATATAAAAACTCAACTTATAAAAAAAATTAATTTCCTTTAGGAACATACAAAACTTATTGGACTGAAGAAACTTTAGGTTCTTCAATATTAATTTCCACATCATAATACATTCGAGATGAGCCAACCGATTTTGCCAACAACACACTTAAGTGTGATTTGTAAACTTTTGGTTTACAATAATACATATGATTATATTCTTCTAATTTGTGTCATTCCATAGTAAATAATAAAATCATTTGTATAAAATATATTCATATAAATTGATGACATATAATTTAATTACATTTTTGACATTTAAATCAGTTGTTTCTAAATTTTGCTAATAATCACATAGTACATAAAAACACATTAATTCTAATAGCACAAATTAATAACAAATTCATAACATCTAATTATCAAATAAATAATTGTCAATCTTAACAAATTAGTCACAAAATTATAACATTCCGCTATAAAATAAATATTAAATCAATTTAATTAATTTTGTCAATCAATAATTTATAACAAAATTAATAACATTTAGTTAATAAATATATATTTTTAAATATGAATAAATTTACAATCATTAGTTTTTTTAAAGTAATTATTCAGGATTTCAATCACAAATCTTTTATTAATAAAAATAATAATATTTCCAATCCTTCTAAGAAACTTTAGCATTATTGATTTAATCTTTCTGAGATTTTGTAATAGTATTGATACAATCCTTCTGAGATTGTTTAACATGATTGATGCAATTTTTCTAGAATCCATGAAAATCCTCATTGATACATTTCTGATTAATGGAGATAGAATAGTCATTTTTTATCAATCCTCAAGGGATAATCATTCTTTGATCAATGCATAATGCATAAAATAAATCATTCTTTGAATAATCCTCTAGGGATACTTTATAATATATAAGGTTAATAGTAGTTTACTCCCCTGTAATATGAGCATGTTTCGATTTACCCCTACCCTTGCCAAAGACAGGCTATGGCAACGTTTTTTTTGAAAAAAACGTTTCCAGAAGGTAGGGAGGGGGGAGAAGCAAAATTCGCTAACATTACAGGGGGTGAACTACTATTAACCCTAATATATATATATATATATATATATATATATATATATATATATATATATATATATATATATATATATATATATATATATATATATATATATATATATTTCGAGAACTAGGTCAAGATCTTCAAACAATGATAAAGATAACAATTTTTGTGCAATCCTCCGAAAATGCTTTATAATTTCTTCAAAAATTATATAATTTATTATTTTTCTATCTTTCAGAATTGCTTGATAAGTTCTTCAGGAACTATATAAAAATTATTATTCTGATATCCTTTAGGGATGCTTGATAAATTTTTCTAAAACTATATGATAAATTATTATTTTGCTTTCTTCCAGGACTGTTTGATAAGTTCTTCAGGAACTATAAAATAAACTCAATATTATCTTTCAGTGATATTTGATAAAATCTTCAGGAATAATATAACAAAATGATTACTATTCTTAAGAGATATTTTTTAAGTTCTTCAGGAACTATATAACAATCACATTATTTTGTAATCCATCAGGGATTATTTGATAATTTAATAAGATATAAAATAAAATTCAACGTGGATAAGGGAAAAAATAAAATAATAAAATAATATTACCTCTGATAGTTAGGGCTTCAATTATTTTCTTTTTCAAGTTTGGTAGAGTTTCGTGCTGATAACGTGTTATGAAATTAACAGAAGAAATAAAATATAACAGTAGAGATGTACAATATGTGTCATATTATAAGACATATGTAATAAATAGAAAATCAATATGAAATCTCCTAATTGATGGACATCCATAATTATGTCATATATATATATATATATATATATATATATATATATATATATATATATATATATATATATAGAGAGAGAGAGAGAGAGAGAGAGAGAGAGAGAGAGAGAGAAACATATCATTCTTTATTTTAATAATGGGGGAGAGAAAAAAAATAATGATACATAATCTCTACCATTTATTTTAAAATCCAATTGTTCAGATTCATTCTCACATTCTCATATAACTTACCCATTCTCATAAGATATGCCCTATATATATATATATATATATATATATATATATATATATATATATATATATATATAGGGCATATCTTATGAGAATCGGTAAGTTATATGAGAATGTATAAGAACCATCCGATTAAACAGAAATGGTTGAGATTAAACGTGCAATTATGTGCAAAAAATATGAAATACATGTGCAATTATGCTGGAAAGAGAAAAAATAAATCTCTTTTAAGAGGAAAGAGAAATCACTAAAAATATATTTTAATCACAATATTTATCATATAGATTTATCATATAGTTTTAGAAAAATTTATCAAGCATCCCTAAAGGATATCAGAATAATAATTTTTATATAGTTCCTGAAGAACTTATCAAGCAATTCTGAAAGATAGAAAAATAATAAATTATATAATTTTTAAAGAAATTATAAAGCATTTTCGGAGGATTGCACAAAAATTGTTATCTTTATCATTGTTTGAAGAGGAAAGAGAAATCTATATATATATATATATATATATATATATATATATAGGGGGAGAGAAACATATCAAATAAGAATGAATAGGTTATATAAGAATGTGAGAATTCAATAACACCACTGGATTTAAATTAAAGATTGTGATTAAAATATATTTTTAGTGATTTATCTTTCCTCTTAAAAGAGATTGATTTTTTCTCTTTCCAGCATAATTGCACATGTATTTCATATTTTTTGCACATAATTGCACGTTTAATCTCAACCATTTCTGTTTAATCGGATGGTTCTTATACATTCTCATATAACTTAACCTATATATATATATATATATATATATATATATATATATATATATATATATATTCTTCCATGTTTCCATTTCTATTTATAAATATAGTCTTTACCTCTATCTGATGCACCCCAAAATCAAAATGATCTAATAATGTCATTATGATCCTAAGAGAGTCTTTCAAAGATATTAGAGATAAAGTATCTTTATAATCAGTGATTTCCTTTTGAGTAAAACTTTTGGCAACGAGACAAACTTTATATCTCTCAATGTTACCCATTGATTCCTTTTTGGTTTTAAATAGTCATTTACAACTAATGTGTTTCTTTCGTCCGGGTAATTTAACGAGATCCCAAACTTCATTGTTAACCATCGATTTTATCTCATATTTCATGGCATTAACCTAGTTAAAAGAGTTGGAATTCTGCATAGTTTGACTAAAGTTGGTAGGACCTTCCTTAGTTAAACGGAGGTCATGCTTATGTTTCTGAAGAAATACAACATAATCATATGAAATTGCAACCTTCTTCTCTCTATTGGATCTTTTAAACTGAAGTACTGGAGGTTGTTGAGTTTGAACTATAGGTGGTGCTTGATAAAGAAAATCAGTATTATCTTGATCTGTAGGGATGTTAGGAATAACATTATCCTTTATTTCAAGAGTTATTTCGAGAACAAAGATATGAATAGATACTCGATCATTGTAAGTAATAGTTTCTTCATCCAAGACAACACTCTTTATGCTTTATTCCCCTCCACATTTCATTAGGAGTCTTAGCTTCTAATTTACTAGGTACTCTATTAAAGATATAAATTGTAGTCTTTAATGTGTCAATCTAAAATTACTTTGGAAAAGAAGAATTACTATTCATACTCTTACGATATCCTTAAGAGTACAGTTTCATCATTCTGTAACTCCATTCATGTTGGGTTTTCTAAGAATTATGTATTGCGGAACAAATCAACGTACATCAAGAAAAAGCGTGAAGGACTCTGTACATTGTTCCCCTAATCCATTATATGAACCATGTAGTATTCACCACCACAATCGGATTTTACAATATTTATTTTGTTTCCAACTCGATGTCCAACTTCAACTTTAAATGATTTGAATACTGTAACAGCACGATTTTTATTTCCTTATTTAATTATTAGGTGTTTATGTTATTAATTATTATTTGTGTGATAATTAATTATTTGTTATGTTTTGGTGACCAATTGAATATGTGTGTTATTTAATTAATTAAGTGAGTATGTGAATACTAGTATATATCTAGTCATGGGCTTGATTAATTAGAATATAGAATTAGGTGGGTTAAGCCCAATATGTTAAAATGAGTTAGTAAGGGAAACTAGGGTTTTAGAGATGTTGGAGCAGTAAAGCGGCAAGCAACAAATGTTTTGGAAGTATTTATCCAGGAATTTATCGTGTCCACAGAGATTAGTGCTATTGAATTGTCGTTCAACATATTCTTAGTTATGAGTTTGGATTAGAATGGTTAAAGCATAAAAACATAAAAGTAAATATTAACACAAAAAGAATTCATTCTTTAGAGAGAAGAAACTTATCAAGCATGCATATAATCTACTTATCACAAACTTAAACCTATCAACCAGTTATACTCAACCTAGAACACTCATCATTATCATCAAGCATCGCTCACACCCTAAGTCATTTCTAACCCAAAGTAGAGAGAACTACTATATCATCTCGGCAACGATCTCTCAGTCAACCTCAACAACATAGCAGACATCCATATCATTTGTACCGACGATCTCTCAACCGACATAACTAACACGGAAGCATTAGACTTCGACACCCATAAAGATTATTAGCTCTAAATCTATCTCTAAAATCTAGAAACTAATAGATATCCATCCCTAATCAAGATTTGTGAGGTATCTGTCTATAACAACCCAAATCCAAACATAAATGCAAAAATATTAAGGAAGACATCAATAATGATTTGTAAAGTAAAATATATTATACAACACCATGATCAATACATATACATATGTTGAAAGCAAATATACATACATACCCAAGAAAATAAAGTATACAAAGAGAAGAGAATAAGAAGAACCAAACATTTCTTGGTTTGTCAACACTAATCGATGAGAAATTCGACCTCCGATCATCAAGATGCAACCCCATTTGATGTTTCTAAGCCTCTCTCTACCAAAAAATGAAGGTTGATGGTTTTGGGAACAAATTTTGTTGAAGCTGTAAAGCGGCAAGCAACAAAAGTTCTAGAAATATTTATCCGGGAATTTATCGTGTCCATAGAGATTGGTGCTACTAAACTGCCGTTCGACAGATTCTTAGTTCTTGAGTTCGGGTTAAATGGGTTTTAAGTAAACAGGAAAAATATAACATATGAACATAAAAAGAACTCATTCTTGATAGAGAACAACTTATCTGGTTTGAATCTAAACTACTCTTCACAAACATAGATTTATCACTCCGCCTTACTCAATCTACAATACTCATCAAATTCACCACATATCCCTCACATCAATGTCCATTTTTGCAACACCGACGAGAGTTCAACTATATTGCTCTTTCGATGATGTCTCAACCGATCGAACAACACAGAGACATTAAACTTAGATATTATGTGGATGTTAACCCCAAACTCTATGTCTAGAATCTAGAACTAACAGATATTCTCCTAATCAAGATTCACGAAGCATATTTCTATAACAACATAAATCCGAAGCGATTAAGCAAAAAGATTAGAAAAACACCGATTAAGATTTGTAAAGCAAACTTTATACAACTAGAAGAAAAAGCAACAAATATCCATGGGTTTAAAGTAATTTAACTACAAACTCACCAAAAGAGAAATAAAAAGAGAAGCGAAGAAGAGGAACCAAACATTTCTTTGTTTGTCAACACCAATCGATGAGAAATTCGACCTCCGATCATCCTATTACAAGCTCCAATGGTGTTTTCTAAGCTATCTAGACCAAAAAATGAAGGTTTGATGGATTGGGAACAAATACCCCAAAACCATAACCTAAAAAATGTGTTTTTACCCTATTTATGCAATTTGGGATCTGGTGTAGCTCGCGTTGCGCGCAGGAGGGCGCGCCGCACGCTGACTGCTGACTTGAAAAAATCAGCTTTAGTGTTTTGGCCATAACTTGAGAACCATAACTCCGATTTGCGCCCGGTTCGAAGCGTTGGAAATCTTATTCAATTTCCTATCTAACAATGACAAAATATCAACCAAATTGATGATTTATTAATGCTTGATTTTTGAGCTTTGTTCATCGACGAGTTGGTTCCGTTGCTCAAAATTGCACGTTTGAAGTCGTGTCTTCGATACTTTATTGCTCATGCTCCAAATACACAAGAATACATACAAAAAGACACAAAAACTATCAAAAGGTATAAAAGTATATGAAAATACAACTATTCACAAAGTATACGTATTTATACACAAAATGGGGAATTATTCAAACGGTATTAACAAAAAGTATCGATAAGTGCCACTATTTACAAACACAAAATAACTATATTTTGGAACTTATCAAGAGACATTAAAATTTTGGAGAAAAAGAAACAAAAGAGGCTAGAGAGAAAGAGAATAGAAGAAAGAAGAGAAAAGAGAGGAAATTGGAGACTCTTGAAGAAGAAGGACTAGAGATTCAAGGTAAGGCTATGAATCCAAGTGATTATAGGTAGATATAATTGGTTAATGTGTGGGGTTCGAAAATGCATGAATTTAGGATTTGGAAGATTACTATTTCATGAATTTTATTATGGAATTGGTATGTTAATCCATAAAAGGTGTGAAATCTAACTTGTTATAATGATTCTATGTATGATTCTATGAATGGGTATGAAGATAGCATATGATCTGATGGATGTATGATGAATTTGAGAAAAACCCTAAATTTTGAGTTTGTGTAGAAATCCATGAAATTATTGATAATTGGTGTGTTAAATATGTTAGAATGAGTGCCCATAAGTTAGAATGATAAGATGTAATTAGAAACTATGTGTATGATGATTTGTGGTGATGTATGATGTTTCTAAGAAGGAAATTCGTGTGGAAATGGGTTAGGAGTGCAGAAATTCTACATATGCGCTATAGAGGTCGACCGCTACAGCAGGCAGGGTCAGTGCGTGCTAACCTGAAAGGGCAAGGATTCTGGGAATTTATGCGAGCGGTCGACGCATGCAGGATTGTGTAAATGACATATATTTAAGTATGTGTATGTCATGAATTAATGAGGATTGTGGTTGGTATTGTATACTTGAATTGTGTTTCATAATAGTATACAATTGAGGATTGTGGTAATTGAATATAATTACTTGAATTGTGAGGCTATGTTGTATTTCTTGGAATGTATTCTTGTTGTGTTTTACATTTTCCATTATTATGTTTATTTATAATGATTTGAATTCTCAACCTTCTGTTTGAATGATGTTCATTGCGACATCGCGCAGGTTCCGAAGAGTAGCGGTGCTTCGGAGGAGGCTTAGCTCCGAGTTTTAGATCTCCTTACTGTGTTTGGTCTAGGTAGTCATATTGTGCTCTGGTCATATGTAACACATGGGATTTGGGTTTAGTTTTATTAACTATGTTTTTATATTATGAGAAATTGTTTTTACTCGTATGTATTTTCTATTTGAATATGATATATTTGTTGATGAGTGGCCTTTGAGCCGAGATGCTAAGATATCGTGAATGATGTATGGGAATCATTTAAATTACCATTTTATTTGATGAGATGATTATTCCGCTTGTGGCTTTGCATGTTGTTAATTCCGTGTTACTTGGAAATGACCATTGCATGTTAAAGTGTTAATTTTGTTTTAAAATGAGTGTAACGCCCTCATGTGGTGCATGCTTTTTACTCGGATATGTGCAAATGTATGCTTGTTTAGTAGTATTGTTTTGGGGGTGCTACAAATACGTCTAGAAATTGAGATTTTTCATGAATAAAATATAGGTATACGTCTAGAAATTGAGATTTATCATGAATAAAATATAGGTATCCGTACTTTGACAAATCTTCTATCAGCATAATAAAATATTATTGTCCATTTCAAGAACCTTTGGGGGAAAAGTCCAAATATATAAGGTGAAGGTTAACATGGTGAACCATATTTATGAGTTCATCATGGTGAACTAAAAAGTACCTACTATTGCAAGTTAAACAAGTTTTTTTCAATTTAAACAAAAGACTAACATACTACATTAATTATTTTATTATTTTTTTTACATAAATACCCAAAAAAAATAATTATTTATTAGTCTAAATAAATATTTTATTTATAAATTATAAAATAATTAATAAAATAAAGTAAAATAAAATAAAAACTATAAAATATAAAATAAAATAAATTAAAATACAGTGGCAACGTAAAATATTAAAAAAATTTAAAAAAATATTAGAAAGTGGTACTAGTTACAATCATAGATTATTATTATTATTATTATTATAAATGAGATAAACAATATATAATTAAATAATTAAATAAAAAAAAGAATTGGTGTTGAGTGAAGAAAGTAACTTTAGCAAACAAGTATTTTAAGTTCTATCTAGGAATTTATTTATTTATTCTATTTTTTAATTAATAAATATGAAATTAATTAATAAAAAACTGAAGAATTCCAAGAGTGGAATGGTCCAATATTAACAACCTCTTCGATATATTTTATTTAAAAGTGGTGTATTTTATTTTTAATTTGTTATAAACATTGGACTATAAATATAAATAGTTGTTAGGGTAAAAATGTAAATATTTTTTTATTTACCTATAACTTGAATAGTAGGTAACGTTTAATGAATCATTACCATTCAACTTATTTATTATTAAATCAATGGTGATTTTATTAGTTCACCATGATGAAGCAATAAATTTTGTTCACCATGTTATCCTTCACCGATCTAAGAATACCCTCCGAAAAAAGCCTTTGAATTTATGTTTAGAGATATGTCATAATATCGTATGCCATAAAGTTGAAGAGTTCTTATTTAACTTTTGTTTTTTTACCATGCCACACTATTTTTGATATTTTGTTATAAAGACATTCAATATAAAACATAAAAAAATTATCATTGAATGAACTGTAACCAATTGCATTTGAATCATATGAAACACTAAATTTAATATTTTTTAACGAATGAGCATGACCTGATTTTCCAAAATAGAAGTAGAAATTAAAGTTTTCCAACAAAAATCCAAATGAAAAATCAGTTTCTAAGAATAATAACATAAAAGTCTCTACAGTCACTACTATTTAAATATGCTTCTACTTTAGTTTAAAAGTATATATATTTTTGAAGTGACATCAACAGTTCTGAAGAATGTTGAATGACTTATCAGAAAAAGGATTTACAAATATTCTGAAGCTAAGCGACTATTCAAGACAAGATTTCAGCTCAGATACGTTTGTTGCTTCCAGTTCAGAAATTATAATGCGTTGTTCAGATAGGTTGCTGCATTTGACTCTGAAGACTTCTTTCTGAATATGAAGATTTGTTTCTCTTGGAACATCTACGTTTCTCAATCTCTTCACTACTCTCTCTACTTTTAGATCAGAAGCACATCAAAAATGAAGGATGATCAGTGTCATACCCCAAAATTTGCCTCCCATATTCCATCTACAATGATTCAAAATTCAAGATCCAGTCCCAAAGATTATTCATTCAAAAGTCCAGATGATCCACAGTCAACTGGTTTGACCTAAAAGTCAACCATAATCAGAGCATAGTCAAAGCCTCCCAATTTTTAGTCAACATCAAGTATGTGAAGTATAACTATCATTTGATCAAATACTGATCATGATTCCATTAATAGAAACTCAGAGATGAACGAATACAAAAAGGTTCAAATTAGGGTTTCTTAGGAGAAAGTCAACCCAACTTTGACTGGGCATAACTTTCACATGGAACATCAAAAATTCCCCACTCAAATCCTATTTTGAAGGAAATTGGATTCTCTACAACTTTGTCTCTCACAAGCCAGGGCTAGAAATGCTTCATTTGAGAGATACAGTGCAAACGTTTACAGGTCCTTTTTAGGCATTCTCCAAAAGCAGTTTGTTGTCAAAGAGGATATGATCAAGAGAAAAGCCCCAAATGGAAAATATGTTCCAAGTTGGCTTGTAGAGGACCTCTTGAGGTTTCCAAAAAGTATTAGAACTCATTCATAGCCTAAAAATTGAGTGAGATATGCTTGATCAAAGTTGGTTGATTTTGGAGGACCAAATGTGAAATAAAGGAGGCCTAAGTTGGATTTCTTGCAAATGGGCCTGTCTTTCTATGACTCAACCTTGGCCCACAAGATATCTATGTTATCCAAACCACATGCCACAAATTTTAGCCTTTTATTTGATTTAATATATATTTTTATTTCATTTTTATGATGTAATTAAATAAAAAAATCAAATATTATGTTAAAATATCCACATGGGCAAATTCCAACCAACATTAAATGGCAAAATATATTCAATTTTCGTGTATAAGTGGATTGGAGGAAATTGATATAAAATAGGCCAAATATAGTAGCTTAAGATTCAAGAAATTAAATCCAATTTTCAAAGGAGGCAAGATTTGATTCAAGTGAATATTGGTGGAGTTTTTTTTTAACCTAAATTCATTCACTATAAGTAGGTGAAGAGGGGCATACGAATAGGGGAGGATTTTTCTGGGCAGAGGCACACATTCAAGAACAACAAAAATCTCTAAGAAGCCAGAATTCGGTTTCGATAAATCAAGGTGTTTCAACAAGATTTGAAGGTTCCAATAGCTTCCTCAGGAGATTTAGAACGTGTCTGGATCATTGCTCTACATCAAAACCCCCAGAATCACCTCCGATTGACCAAGGTAAGTCGCTATGAACATTGGATCGATTAGCATGTTGTATGCATTCTCTTAGCGTTTTGATCATGTATTCTGGTTTGCCTTGATGCCATGATTGTTTCTGGGTTAATGATTCGAAGTTTGTGTGTCTAAAACGTAATCGGCCATTGGAGGCCGAGTGAGGATCCTAGGGTTTTAATTGGGGCTTTTTGATAGAGACAAAATTAGGCTAAATTAGAGGCATAGTCGGATTCGCATGGCCTGGACGGTTTGTTTTGGATAGGTGCGAAAGATTTATACTCAAGCATGGTGGATTCGTTATTTTCCAGGTCCTTAGGCTACGAATGCTTTCGTAGTAAATTCGTAGCAAACCTCATAGGTTTTTTTCGAGGCTCCATGAAGAAGACAATGAGCTGGCTCTCTGCTATTGGTTCGTTTGAAATAGCACGCGCGTTTGTCCATGCGTGTCATTGGTTTTTACATTTGATTTGCCTAAGGCGTATGTTTAACGCATATACATGCGTGGTGTGTTGGTTGTGTGATACGCTGGTGAGGGGGAGGTCATGGGTTCGAGCCTCCCCTTCGCCTATTTATTTTTCTGGATTTTCTCATGTGATTCTGTGTGCCTGCTCCCCTATGGTGCATCATGCGCCCCACAAATCTGACCATAGGATCATAAACCCTTAGATCCAACGTGCCTAGCCTTGGTCCTTATACCATACACTCTAGTCACAGCCACACTGAAACTTAAATAAATTTTAATTGTTTATTTTGTTTTAATTAAAATACCTTTTAATATATATTAATTATATAATAATTATTTTTATAAATAAATTATTATGTGATATTTATATTAAAATGTTTAATTTGTTGTTCGTGCCGATTAAATCGATTAATCGCTATGGTCAACAATAATTTTAATTAAAATTCTATTTAATTAAAATGCAATTCAATTATATTCGATTAAATGGTTGCAATCATCTTATTGATTGTGATGATTAATCCTCCCTTGTTCTAAATTTAATTTGTTATTATTTGTAATCGTATTAATCGGTTATGAGGGGTAACAATACAAAATAAAATTCACAAAAATAATAAAACACATTAATTCATTATTAATGATAATCGAATCAATCGATTTGAATTGGTAATGGTGCAAAACCCCTAATCTCTTAACTATGGTGATCAAACCTATTGATCATTGCGGTTAATTGTGCCAAATCAGGGTTGTACGCCCAAATCCTAAAACATTTCAAATCAAACTACGGATTTTCATCCTTATTCTAAACTACGACAGGCCATTCAAAAAGCCTCTAAAACCATATCAAATCAAATTACAATCTTAAGGGCGTACAACCCTTCCCTGAACTACGTTGACTCTGATTCTCCCTAAGGAGATACGTAGGCACTTGGCAATAAGGCGAGTCCCCCTCTTCCTAACTCTAATCATGTTCATATAATTAGCCTTTCAACTCTATTAGCTGTCTGTCACCTTTCTTTATAAACCTTGCCATAAACCTTTATCTTTGAATGTTAGCCTTTAGGAAAGGGTTGAGGGTGCCTAACACCTTCCCTTGACCTGAATATAGTATCTTACCCTGATCTCTATACTGCGTAGGGTTTCCTATTCGCCCTTCAGAATAGGTGGCGACTCTCTAAGTTATAATTTTTAGGCAGGTTGCTACAATCAGAAAATCGCAAAAGAAGCAATATGGTACAACAGTACATCACCTTTTCCACTTTTGCAAGTCGTATTGTACGATTCCGTCTTTTGTGTGCTCACTCTTCCCCAATACTTTTTGGAGCTGTTGCATCAAGGAAAGAGTTGTCTTGTCCTCTCGCAACGATCATCTTTTCATAGAAGTATTTATATGAGACACTCCCATTTGAAGAAGAGACCAATCAACAACGCTATTCAAGCTATATCTTAAAACTCGGCAAATAAACTTCAAAGAGAAAAGGAGATAAAGAGAAAAATAAATGTCTTTGAGAAACTCTATTAAACACTCCGTTGTGAGAAATCTAGTTTCTAAGAATCTGTAATAACACAAGAGTTGTTGCTCATAGATTATGTTAAACATTTGAGCTAAATTGTTTACATTTCAATCTTCTTTTTAAGAATGAACATCTTGTAAACATTTCCATTTGTAAATTTATTGAGATTTGTATTCCTCAAGTGACTAGGTTGTTAGTCTGTATACTAGAGAGGTCTAAGGTGTCTTTCTAGCCTCTTAGAGGTTGTTTGTAATCTTTCAAGATTAGTGGATTAAGTCATTTTCTAAGGCGAAATCACCTTGACAGGTAGACAGGATTATCCTTTTCTAAGGTGAACCTACATAACCGAAAGTGGTCTTTTTCTTCTCCTTTTGAACTATCTCTTTAACCACGTGAAACCTTTTTAGAAGAATTATAAGTTTTAGAAAACTGATCGGAAAAATAGCAAGTGTACTATTCTTACCGGTGTAGTTATAATGGGTTTTACCCCAAGTATCGATCACGAGGATTGCGTGGGAAGTACAAGTTATTAACTAAGTCAACTAAACAAAAGAGCATGGGGTGTTGTTTTAAATAATCAACGCAGTAAGCCAAAATAATAAAATTAATCAAAATAAGCTGAAATTAGAGTTGAACTTTTATATATAAATCTAGGACAATGCCAAGGTAGGTGTATGATTTTCCTTATAATGACTCTGTAAAAAGATCTCTTTAACAAGTTCATGAGGTGCAACTATTTGTTCTTAAGGGTGTTTTCCTAAGTCCTTAGTGAAAACCTTTTGGTTTGCAATCCTATTGCCTAAGTCCTTAGAAACAAAGGTTTGTGAACCAAAGATGCAAATAATCAAGAATATTCAAATAACCTTACGGTATCCCTAGTCCTAGGTGATATCTCAGATTCAATTGTTAACCGGAGATCGATCTTTGTTTGTCCGACAAAGAAAGCATAAAAACATTAGACAATTAAATTGAAAAACATGAATACTTGATTAAAGAAATACGTAGATCATATCATTACAATAAAAATCAGAGACACCCCCCATGGCATTGGGGGGTTTAGCCTCTCATAGTATTCAAGAAACCAAAATCAAAAAGTTTAGACATTTACAAAGATTAGGAGAACTCTAATCTTCAATGGTGTCCACCGTCGAATCTCTCCGTCTTCCAAAACCTTGATAAAGCTATCTTGCCCTCGTCTAGAATTCTTTCGTACGATCAAAAGTGTCTTCTCCTTGTCTCTCAATCCTCTTTTAATCCCTCTAGGTTTTCAGATCTCAGCCGGAATATCCAAATTGCCCCCAGAACTTTAAAATTGTAAAAACATAGAAAATCAGAAATTCTGTCCGCACAGGCTGACACGGCCGTGTCACTTGACACGGGCTGACCGTGTCAGCTTCTGCCACTTTTGGGGAGAATTCTTCAGCAGGTTGGACACGGCCGTGTCACTTGACACGGTCTGACCGTATCCGCCTCTGCCTCTTTTGGCTTTGACTTCAACATCAAAGTTGTAGCCCTTTTCGTTAGCAAAATTTTGCCACCGGAACCGCGTCATTCCGAGCTACGAAGCTCCAGTTATGATCAAAATACTACAGGCCTGTCACGATTTTCAGCTTCTTTTACACCAACACTTGTGCAATTTCCATCTGATCCAGAATTAACCTACAATCACCAAGTAGAGAGATCAAAAGCACCTAATAGACAAAGATAAATGGCACAAAAACAAAATGCACACAAAATAACTAGAACTAGATGAATCAAAGAAAAACACTTAAAAACAACCACAAAGTGTTACCAAGTATGACGATCTTATGCCGAATTTATGACGAAATTAAGTAGAAATGGTGACCGATCAAAAACCCAAATCAAACCCCCCTTTTCTTATGTTTTTCTCAACCTTCAATTAACATCAGAGCTCCGGTTCTTTATTGATTTTATCAAACACTTAACCGTGTAGAGAGACTAGCGTGAGAAAAACTTCTTAATGGTTGCAGCTACTAAAACTCAAGTGGGAGATAGTTACAATGCTAAACCTCCAGTATTTGATGGAGAAAGATTTTACTATTTGAAAGATAGACTAGAAAGTTTCTTTCTAGGATATGATATTGATCTCTAGGAGATTGTCACTAATAGCTATGTAGCACCTATTACTGCTATTGGTGTTCCCATTCCCATAAACAAAATGAATGATGAGCAGAAACGGGTATTCAAAAATCATCACAAAGCTAGAACCATCATTCTTAATGCTATATCTTACAATGAATATGAAAAATTACAAACAGAGATACAGCAAAAGATATTCTTGATTATCCAAGAATGACACATGAAGGCAATGACTAAGTAAAATAAATTAAGGCCTTGATCTTAAATCAAAAGTATGAAGATTTCAAGATGGAAGAAGAAACCATTAAAACTATGTTCTCAAGGTTTCAAACTTTGGTCGCAGGACTCAAGGTTCTGGACAAGGGTTATACCATCGCTGATCATCCTAAGAAGATTATAAGAAGTCTTCCCAAGAAATGGAAACCTATAGTAACTGGACTAGAACTTGCAAAGAATCAGAACAACATAACTCTTGAAGAGATGGTTAGCTCTCTCAAAAGTCATGAAATAGAGTTAAAAGAAGATGAACTTCAGAAAAGAGGAAAATCAGTTGCTCTAAGGTCCAAATCAGAAAATAGTAAGGCTTTCAAAGCTAAAGAACTAGAAGACTAGGACGAGGAGATATCCAATGATGAAGACGAGTTATCACTCCTGTCCAGAAGAGTTAAACAACTTTGGAAGAAAAGACACAATAACTTCCGAGGATCTAGAAACAAAGGAAGATCAAGCAGAGAAGTTACGCGCTATAAATACAAGAAGCCAGGACACTGTAGAAATGATTGTCCAAAGCTCAAGAAAGAAAACACCAGAAAAGAAGACTTCAAAAAAGAAAGCTTCAAAGGCAAGAAAAAAGGTCTCGTGGCAACATGGGACGATTCTAACTCTAAAGTATCAGGATCTGACTCTGATGAAGAGCATGCAAACATGGCATTCATGGCTACAAAATCAGAAGGACTCTTAATTGATACTGAGTGTGACTCAGAACATGTATTTTCTGAACTTTTTCGTGCTAAATTAGGATTAAGTTTATCTAAATCTCTAAAAAATATCTAAAGCTTCAACAAAAACTCAAGAACCTAAAAAGGGATCACGAATGTGAAATTGAAGAATATGGAAAGCTAAAGAAATAAGTTTTTGAAAAAGAAAGGATAGTCTTAGAAAATAAAAATGAGTTTTTAAATAAAAAATGTTCAAAACTTGAATAAGTACTTTCTAAATACCCTCCATCATCTAATACTATCACATAAATATGATAAGGAATTTCAGAAATTCTTCAACAAAAACATAGATAGAAGCAGGATGGCTTCAATGATCTTTGGTGTTAGTATAAATGGAAAAAAGAGGAATTGGCTATGATCCTTATGATAATGATAAAAAATCACATAAAGAGAATCAAACTTTTTCTCCCTTATCTTATATATATATATATATATATATATATATATATATATATATATATATATATATATATATATATATATATATATATATAACCTGAAGCACAAACACAAAATATCATTGATGCACAAAAACCCAAAGAGGTTAGAAACTCTAGGAAAACTAATTTGAAAGGACCCAAAAGATTCTGGGTACCAAGAGATAAAATAGTTTAGGTTGCAGATATCTTATGTAGCAGAGTTAAGACACCGGTCATGGTACCTGGATTCTGGATACTCGCGACACATGACTGGAAGAAGGCATATGTTCCAAAATCCAGAACTTAAATATGCGGGTTATGTAGGCTTTGGTGGAAATCAGAAAGGAAGAATTAGAGGATATGGAACAGTGGGTACTGGATCTCTTCCTTATATTTCTAATGTACTTTATTTTGAAGGACTAACGCATAATTTATTATCCATAAGTCAATTAAGTGATAATGGTTATGACATTATATTAAATTAGAAAATGTGCAAGGCTGTTAGTCAAAAAGATGGTACAGTTCTATTCACTAGAAAAAGGAAAAAAAACATTTATAAAATTAAGCTTTCTGACCTTAAAGTTCAAAATGAAAAGTGCTTAATGTCTGTAAATGAATAGAAATGGGTGTGGCATAGACGCTTAGGTCATATTAGCATGAGAATAATATCTCAGCTAAATAAACTTGAGTTAGTTAGAGGCTTACCTAAGCTAAAGTTCTCTTGAGATGTTCTTTGTGAAGCATGTCAGAAAGGCAAGTTTTCTAAAACATCTTTTAAATCCAAAAGTTTTGTTTCCACCTCTAGAAATTTGGAGCTTCTACACATTGACGTGTTCGGTCCAGTAACAATTGTATTTGTCAATGGTAAGAACTATGGACTTGTCATAGTTGATGACTATAGTCATTGGACTTGGGTGATATTGTGAGTACAAGATTACACTCAAAGATGTTTTTGATTTATGGCAAACTCAAATGAGCATTCAAACAACAAGGAGGAATCAGAAAAGCAAAGCATTTGATCACTCATGAAAGCACAAGGTGATCCACTATGCATATAAGTCGACTCAACACAAGCTGGACATGAAAATGCAGAAAATCAGCAGTTAGGTCGACCTACTGTCAACCTAGGTCGACCTAAAATGAAGGAAAATCCATATACCTCTGCTAGGTCGACTCACAGACCATTCAGGTCGACTCAAAATGAAGAAATCTCCATATCAGTCTGTTAGGTCGACCTACATAGCAACTAGGTCGACCTAATCTGAGAAAATGTTCCCAGAACGCACCAGAAGAGGATTCTGGTCGACCTACTCCTTCAACAGGTCGACCTAACTGGGAGCAAAATTCAGCAAGCTCTGTTAGGTCGACCTAAGCACTACAAGTGGTCGACCTAACTGATCAAGAAAGTCCAAAATTCAGTTTTTCTTGTTTCCAACTGTTATGCAATCATATATATTGTGCAAGGGTTAATTATTCAAAAACACCAACGACTGAAAGATACACAAACGCTTCTCATCTTCGTTCTTCATCATCTCCAACACAATTACACATAATCATTCTTGCGTTGCGGGTTAGTGATGAGTTCGATAACGTCCATGGAACGGAATTGAAGATTCCTAGTGGGTGAAGGTTTGTGGGGTTTGTTGGTGAATAAAATCTGCGGGTTTTGTCCTCCACGACGGGTGGTTCTTGGGGGTTTTTATCAAGAGGCGTTCATTGAGGATTCGGCTGAGTGTAACGATTGAGGAACGGGGAGTTCAAGGAATCAAGACACTGCAGAAGGGAATCAAAGTGAAGCTCTTGGATAACCTTGATCTGGCTCAAGATTAAGGGGGAAGAAGATTCAAAGGATCGACATAATTGGTTTATCGTTTATCGCTTTGTTATCTTCTTTGTATATACTACTTTCAACATTAATGAAAGATTACCCAATTTCAATTTGGAATTGGGGGCAGACGTAGTCGTAGCGAGGACGATCGACGAACTGCCTAAACAAATATCGTGTTCTTGTCGCTTTTACTTTCTCTTTTACTTTCTGTTCATAATTGGTTATAAGTGCAAAATTGATCAACGATTCAAGTGTTAAAATTGTGAATTAAAGTTCTGCACAAACATCACAATTCACCACAACTTGAATCACTATCAATTTGAACCTATCACCAAGTGTTTGTGTTTTTGCTTTATCCAATCTTACTGCATTGCAAATCAAAGCTGTCAATCTAGAAGTTAATTGGATTTCAGTTGTTAAACGTATTGGTTAGCTATCATATTACTTCACCATCAATTCCACTTACTTTTTGGTTTTGAAACACATACGACCTTTGCAATAGCGGTCCAGAATAGACGCAAGTCGATTCAGAACCGCTTTCGCTCGAGTCTGTAGAAAAATCTGTAAAAACTTAGTGAGATCTATTCACCCCCCCCCTCTAGATCTATAGGCCAGCGTCTAACAAGTGGCATCAAGAGCTCTGGTTTATTCCGTGCTACGTGAAACACTTATTGGAAAGATGGCTTCTGGACCTAAAGGGGCTCATAATAGAGCTCCAGTTTTCAACGGAGAAAACTACGGCTATTGGAAGGATTGTATGTGTGTCCATATCAATGCAATTGATAGGAACATCTGGACAGCTATTGTCAATGGTCCATTTCAGATCACTATGACAAATGCAGCTGGTGCAGTTGTTCCAAAACCAGAAGACACTTGGAATGCTGAAGATGAAAAGAAATATGCATACGATTGGAAAGCGAGAAACATTCTAATCTCAGCTCTAGGAGTTGATCAATACTATCGCGTTTCCCATTGTAGATCAGCTAAAGCTATGTGGGACACATTGCAAGTTGCCCACGAGGGAACGGATGATGTCAAACTAGCTAGGATCAATACGTTAACTCAAGAGTTCGAACTTTTCCACATGGAAGATGGTGAAACCATCGAAAGCATGCAGAAAAGATTCGTTCACCTGAAAAATCGATTAAATTCTCTTGATAGACCTGTTTCCAATGCAGTTGCTACTAACAAAATCTTAAGGTGTTTGAACAGGGAATGGCAGCCCAAAGTTACAGCAATTAAGGAAGCAAATGATCTCAACACTTTAGACATTACCACTCTCTTTGGTAAACTAGAGGAACATGAACAGCATCTTAAATGCCTTGACATGCATGAGAAGAGGACAAAGAAAGAAAAGAACATGGAGAAAGAGGTAGAGAAGAAGTCAATAGCTCTAAAAGCTTCGAGCTCCAAGACCTCAAAACGAGAGCCAAAGGATAGTGAGACTAGTGATGACGAAGACTCCGATGATGAAGAAATGGGACTGTTTGTGCGAAGATACCACAAATACCTAAAGAAAAATGGAGCAAAACATTCTGACAAAGGGTTGATCAACTATAGAAAGCAATCAAACAAGTTCAAACAAGATGACAATAACAAAGGAAAAATCAAAGGTCCTTGCTTCAATTGTGGCAAAGTCGGTCACTACAAACCGGATTGTCCATACCTTGAGAAGGAGAAAGAGACGAACCAAAGAAAAGGTCACAACAAATCTAGAAGAGCCTACATAACATGGGAAAGTGATTCATCTAGTGAAGACTCATCAAGCGATGAAGAAGAATCGGTAAACTTATGTCTTACAGCTCATCAACACAAGAAAAAGAAACGTGTAAGTCATCTTAAACCTGAACTTGTAGATAAGGTATCTCATGATCAATTAAAATTAGCTTTTGAAGAACTACATAGAGATGCAATTGAAGCTTTCAAACTTTTGGCCTCAAATAAGAAAATCTTTTCATACCTTGAATCAAAAGTTGAGAAGACCGAAAAGGATATGGAAGCTTTAAAACAATCTATGTTAGACATTCAAAAGGATAAAGTTGATATTGATCCTACGTCATGGTTTGGTTGTGAGACATGTCATATTTGGCAAAAAGAAGTAAGAGATCTAAAAGTCAAGTTAGACAAGGCTCTACAACCAAAAATAACTTTTGCAGTTGATCCAAATAAGTTCAAAAGATCATATACTCCGTTATATAGTAAATACACTTTTGTACCTAAAGTATCAACTAGCAAGACAGCTCATTCTCATCATATTACCTGTCATTATTGTTGCAAAAAGGGTCATACCATTGAAAAATGCAAATTTAGGAGAATCTTAGTTCCTAAAGGAGTGTTTCAATGGTTGCCTAAGTGCAACACATTATGTACTCACCAATTAGGACCCAATGAAGATTGGGGACCTTCCACTCTAAATTAATTTTGCAGGAAAAGTGTCTTGACATCATTGATAGGTGATGATTCCATTGATAAAGGATGCTCAAGACACATAAAAGAAGGCATATCTCTCTTGATATGTCATCTATGAAGACTGAAAACCAAAAGATCGACACTTAACAAGAGGGTGTCACACAATGAAGACAGAACACCTACATATTGAGAAAGCGGTAACATGCACATTGTTCACTTCCAAAAATTTCATTGATTCTATAATATGCTATCAATTAACATGCTTATAGTGACTTCATGTATGTTTATTCATATATCTCGATTTAATATAGGTTTGCATCATTCTCATTCATAACATATCATATTTTGGGCATACAAGCAAAGAACAAAGCAAAAATACATCATATAGAAACATCTCTAAGGCATTTTTCATCATCTAAGGGAACTTAGGTCGACCTACTCTGTTCTTGAGTCGACCTACAGAAGAATCCTCTTTTCAGAAAACTAAAAATGCCCAGTTGCGTCGACCTACTCATAATTTAGGTCGACCTAAATTGGTCAGTTTTCATGTTACTTCTGTTAGGTCGACCCAGCGTCACTTTAGGTCGACCTACTGCGTTAAGTTTTCCAAATTTGGGTCTGTTAGGTCGACCCGACCCATTCTTATTCATTCAAAACATTCCATCTTTGCATTCCCTCTCATCCTCATCACATTTGGTACGGCTAACCCTAACTCCTCAAACTCAAAAACTGTTCAAAATCATCCTTCTTACACAAAATCATCAACAACTATGCCTCCAAAATCAAGAAAGGGAAAGGAAGTTGCATCTGGATCATCCTCACAACCGGTAAGTGCTGTAGCCCTTGTTCACCCTGATTGTAGAGATAATTTTGAAAAATGGCAAATGAAAAGGAAAGTAGTGAAGCAGTACTCTTTCAATCAACATGTTGCTAAAAATATGCATATTCCTGAAGTTGTGAGTCTTATTGAGCATCAAAATGTTCATCCCCTTTTGGAATGTGCCACACCATACTGTGAGAACACTGTTAGGGCATTCTATGCAGGGTTCACAAGGGAAGCAGGCTGTAATTTTAGGTTTAAGATGGGGTCAAGATCTCATATCGTTGACAAACGTGCTTGGATCAGTATCTTTGGTCTCAACATTGTAGGCGATGAATTACGTATAGAAGACGGGGACGTACCGGGAGTCTATGATCATGTGGCCTACATGAAGTCTATCCTCAAAGATCCTTCCGTCTTTGACAAACCTAATGAAACAATAACAGCCGGTCATCTGAAGAGAGATCCTAGGCTTCTAAATTGGGTCATCTCAAGAGTCATTCGACCACGAGCAGGCGGATTTTCCAGAATTGAAAGGAATGAGATTATGTTGATGTACTTGATTCAAAACAGAACACGTGTGCACTGGCCACACTTTCTAACTGCTAAGTTTGAGGAAGTAAAGCAGAAGACTACTGCTCTTTGTTATGGCTCGATCATACAAACGATTGTAAACCATTTCGGCATGAAGCTCGATGGATTATCATACATTAGCATGAAACAGAACCAGGACTTTTCCCAAACAACCTTAACTCTCATGGGATATCATTGGGATCCAAATAGGGGAACCTATTATCTCATTCAAAAGGGGACCGGAAAAATCATCTACAACTATGATGATCCTACAGAATTTGGTCACACTGCAGAAAATGAAGAAGAAGGAAATGATCAAGAAATAGCAAATGATGAGGATCATACCATGGAAGATGCAGCTCATGACACGGATGCAAATTGGAGATATGTTCCGCCACAACAAGAGGATATCCCTTGGGGATACACAGCTCCACCTCCTCCTGATCAATCCAACATAATATCTATGCTTGAAGCTATGCAACTTCAACAACAGCAGAACTTTGAAACTCAACAGCTTCAATTTCAAACAATGCAGCAGCTTCAACAAGAGAGATATGAGGAACAACAACGTCAATATCAATCGTTGTACGGCTTGGTTCAGGAACAAAAGAACGATTTTGAGACGTTTGCATCCAACTCTGTATTGAGGCAGAATCAGTTTGAGGAAACGGCATTGCATCGCCATGCTAACATAAGCCAAAGCTTCAATACTCTTAACATGTCTGTGCTGGATTTGTTGGAACAGGTTGAGGAAGATCGACCTCATACATTTCAAAGAGGAAGAGGAAGAAGGGGCAGGCGTTAGGACATATCGTTTATCATATCATCATTTCATTGCATTTCATGCCATTAAGTTTTTTTTTTGTTTTTTTTTGTCTTGCTTTGTGGTTAAAAACATTATATGATGTAGCACTCTATGTCCTCTTTTATAATTCTCTTGAACTACTATGTATGTTGTTAGCTTGCTTTAAAACATGTTATCTATCTCTATGACTACTGGTATTCCTTATTTTTCTTGTTTCTCTCCTACTCTGCTCTCTTTGTTTCTCTTTTTGATGTTGTCAAAGGGGGAGATAGATACAATAGATGCTGAGTGTACGGGGGAGCCTTGGTGAGAGATTGCCCTGTTGAGAGATAGATGCTGGATGTACGGGGGAGCTCTGTTGAGTCCTTGTCACTTACTACCAAAGCTTTTGACTATTGGTTTGCCATCATCAAAAAGGGGGAGTATGAGAGTACAAGATTACACTCAAAGATGTTTTTGATTTATGGCAAACTCAAATGAGCATTCAAACAACAAGGAGGAATCAGAAAAGCAAAGCATTTGATCACTCATGAAAGCACAAGGTGATCCACTATGCATATAAGTCGACTCAACACAAGCTGGACATGAAAATGCAGAAAATCAGCAGTTAGGTCGACCTACTGTCAACCTAGGTCGACCTAAAATGAAGGAAAATCCATATACCTCTGCTAGGTCGACTCACAGACCATTCAGGTCGACTCAAAATGAAGAAATCTCCATATCAGTCTGTTAGGTCGACCTACATAGCATCTAGGTCGACCTAATCTGAGAAAATGTTCCCAGAACGCACCAGAAGAGGATTCTGGTCGACCTACTCCTTCAACAGGTCGACCTAACTGGGAGCAAAATTCAGCAAGCTCTGTTAGGTCGACCTAAGCACTACAAGTGGTCGACCTAACTGATCAAGAAAGTCCAAAATTCAGTTTTTCTTGTTTCCAACTGTTATGCAATCATATATATTGTGCAAGGGTTAATTATTCAAAAACACCAACGACTGAAAGATACACAAACGCTTCTCATCTTCGTTCTTCATCATCTCCAACACAATTACACATAATCATTCTTGCGTTGCGGGTTAGTGATGAGTTCGATAACGTCCATGGAACGGAATTGAAGATTCCTAGTGGGTGAAGGTTTGTGGGGTTTGTTGGTGAATAAAATCTGCGGGTTTTGTCCTCCACGACGGGTGGTTCTTGGGGGTTTTTATCAAGAGGCGTTCATTGAGGATTCGGCTGAGTGTAACGATTGAGGAACGGGGAGTTCAAGGAATCAAGACACTGCAGAAGGGAATCAAAGTGAAGCTCTTGGATAACCTTGATCTGGCTCAAGATTAAGGGGGAAGAAGATTCAAAGGATCGACATAATTGGTTTATCGTTTATCGCTTTGTTATCTTCTTTGTATATACTACTTTCAACATTAATGAAAGATTACCCAATTTCAATTTGGAATTGGGGGCAGACGTAGTCGTAGCGAGGACGATCGACGAACTGCCTAAACAAATATCGTGTTCTTGTCGCTTTTACTTTCTCTTTTACTTTCTGTTCATAATTGGTTATAAGTGCAAAATTGATCAACGATTCAAGTGTTAAAATTGTGAATTAAAGTTCTGCACAAACATCACAATTCACCACAACTTGAATCACTATCAATTTGAACCTATCACCAAGTGTTTGTGTTTTTGCTTTATCCAATCTTACTGCATTGCAAATCAAAGCTGTCAATCTAGAAGTTAATTGGATTTCAGTTGTTAAACGTATTGGTTAGCTATCATATTACTTCACCATCAATTCCACTTACTTTTTGGTTTTGAAACACATACGACCTTTGCAATAGCGGTCCAGAATAGACGCAAGTCGATTCAGAACCGCTTTCGCTCGAGTCTGTAGAAAAATCTGTAAAAACTTAGTGAGATCTATTCACCCCCCCTCTAGATCTATAGGCCAGCGTCTAACAGATATTTCTAACACATAAGGATGAGTCACATTCTGCATTCACCAGTTTCTGTTTCAAAGTGCTAAATGAATTTGATTCTAAGATTGTTAGAGTCACAAGTGATCATGGTGGTGAATTTGAAAACCAATATTTTGAAGAGTTATTAGACTCAAATGGCATATCTCATGATTTTTACTGTCCTAGAACTCCTCAGAAGAATGGAGTTATAGAAAGGAAGAATAGGAGTTTGCAAGAAATGACCATAACCATGATCAATGAAACAAACATGGCTAAGCATTTCTGGGCAAAAGCAGTGAAGACAACATGCTATATTCATAATAAAGTCTCCATAAGACCTAATCTTGAAAAGATTCCCTTTGAAGTATGCAAGGGAAGAAAGCCAAACATTTCTTATTTTCATCCTTTTGGATGTACCTGTTTTATTTTCAACACTAAAGATTATTTAAACAAGTTTGATTCTAAGGCGTAGAAGTGTATTATGTTAGGATACTCATATTGCTCTAAGGGGTATATAATATACAATACAGAAACACATATTGTTGAAGAATCAATTCATGTTATATTTGATGATAAGCTTAACCTAGAAAAGTCAAAGTTGTGTAAAGGTTTTGCATATCTAGGAATTACACTTGAAGGATCTGAACAAAAGATCAAAGATTCTGAAGGAGATGTTCCTAAAAAAGATGATTCATCAGAATCCTCTGAAGCTTCATTTGTTCTAAGAAAGCCAAGATAAAGGCAAACCGTGTCTGAAGAGCTAATTTTGGGAGATAAAACTGAACCAGATCCACGTTCAAGCAAACTGAAGAAACTCTTCTATGATTGGTGTCTCTAATAGAACCAACATCTTGTGAACAATCGGTTCAAGACAATGAATGGATTCTGGCTATGCAAAAAGAGATAAATCAGTTTTCTAGAAATGATATTTTGGATCTGGTACCAAAACCTAAGGGAACTCATGTTATTGGAACAAAATGGATATTTAGAAACAAGATAAATAAGAAAGGTGAAGTTGTCAGAAACAAGGCACGATTGGTTGCACAAGGTTATAGTCAACAAGAAGAGATTGACTATAATGAACCTTTGCTCCAGTTGCAAGGTTAGAATCTATTCAGCTTTTGATATCATTTTCTGTTAATAATAATAATATTATGTTATATCAAATGGATGTCAAAAGTGTGTTTCTGAACAGATATATTTTTGAAGAAGTATACATTCACCAACCTCCTGGTTTTGAGAGTATTAAGTTTGCTCAACATGTCTTCAAACTTAAGAAGTCACTGTATGGTCTTAAAAAAGCACCCAGAGCTTGGTATGATAGACTAAGTGCCTTTCTTCTTAAGAATGGTTTCTCAAAAGGAAAAGTAGATACTACTCTATTTTGAAAAAATTGTGGAAAGAATCTTATGATATGTCAAATATATGTTGATGATATTATTTTTGGTTCTGCTAAACCCTCAAAGACTCATACGCATCCTACTTGCATTCTCGAAAAGGAAGAAGTAAGCATAGAAGTTTATCAAAAGCTCTATCATGGAATGATAGGCTCTCTTCTATACCTGACTGCTTCTTGACCAAATATTCTATTCAGTGTTTGTCTGTGTGCTCGTTTTTAATCAGATCCTAGGGAAACTCGCTTGGTTGTTGTTAAGAGAATCCTAAAGTATCTGAAAGGAACTACTAACCTTGGCTTGATGTATAATAAAATATCATATTACAAGCTATCAGGTTTTTGTGATGCAGACTATGTAGGAGATATAATTGAATGCAAAAGCACCTCTGGAAACTGTCAGTTTATGGATGAAAATCTTATCTCATGGTCAAGCAAAAGACAATTAACAATTGCATTATCTACTGCTGGAGTGGAATATATATCACCATCTTTATCCAGAACTCAAATGCTCTGGATAAAAAGTGAACTGGAAGACTTTCAGTTATATGTATGTAATATTCCTATCTTTTGTGATAATATTGCTGCTATTTTCTTAAGTAAGAATCCTATTTTACACTCAAGAGCTAAACACATAGAAATCAAGCGTTACTTTATAAGAGATCATGTTCAGAAAGGGAACCCTCTTTTAAAATTTAAAGATACAGACCATCAATGGGTTGTTATCTTTACAAAACCCTTAGTTGAAGATAGATTTTTGTTCATTCTAAAACCCATGAAAATGGAGTTTTGTCCAGAATGAATCTTGAATATGTGTGTGCCCTCTTTTATAGAAAATAAGATATTGATCTTACAGAATCTTATTTCTCTGTCAAACAATACTTCTACAAGTTAGGAGAGGTCGTGATCAGAAACATCTCGAATCAGAAATATGTTGGTTTCCTGATTCTGAGAACATTAAGTCACAGGTTCTCAAATAAAACCTCGAGCAGTGCAAAATATCCTTGAAAATAGCTAAAAATTATCTATATTTCACCCTATAGGTTTATGATTGGAAGTGTTGAGACATGCTTTAAGTAAAATATGAATCTGATTATACATATTCATCTATTTTTTCTACTCATTTTTTTCTTGTTGCATTTATTGCTCTAACATGTTTCTTGAAAATATTTTTTTAATCTGATTAAAATACATTGAGTTTTTCAAGACAGGTCGGTCACGGGACAAGACCATTTCCTTTATCTTTCATTTTATTTTATTTTTGATTATGACAAAAAGGGGGGAGAAATATATTGATGAGTTTGATAATGTCTATTCTCAACAAACCTTGCTTGCTTACATTTTAAATTAAACAAATGAGATTCATGAATGCACTAATTCTGGTACATGAATTATATCCTGAGGAAGATGAGAAAACTTCTGATAGTCAGTCAGAAATGTCTTAAAAATCCTCATCTGATATAATTTTGTTGTTCAGAATATCTAAAGATATGTAGAGACTATGATGTTCAATTTACCTGATAAGATAAAATCTATTCAATCATGCTCTGAAGATAAAAAATATCTGATTCACAAATTCTAATGCTCTGATACTGATGAATCAAATGTTCTGATATTATTCTATCAAGCAATAATCTGACTTTATTGTGCTCTAATATGATTCACTAAGTTCTGAGATACATGAGAAATATATACTCTAACTGATGAATAATCACGAGCTCTGATACTTAAAAATCTAAATGCTCTGATATTTGATGCTCCGGCTAGAATAACTATTTATAATGAGATCAAATGAAATATGAACAAGGCTCAGAAAACCTTTCATCTCTATTAAAGTCTTAATTTTTAGATTTAGGGGGAGATTGTTTAACTTAGGAAGAGTCTTCCAAACAATGCTCAGATATCATTTCCTTCTAAAATCTGTAAGCCTTTGACTCAGGGGGAGCGTGTACAACTCAGGGGGAGTTTACTCTATCTGAACTCTGATTTGTTTATTTTCGGATATTACCTTGTAAAATTGTTACATCAAAATACATGGTTTTTGTCATCATCAAAAAAGGGAAAATTGTTAGAACAAGGTTTGGTTATGCATTCAGTCTTTAAGTTTTGATGATAACAATACATATATTTGTTATGCAAAAATTTTGTATTCTAATAGTTTCTTAAGTGTGCAGATTTACTATTTTGGTTGATTAGGATTGTTATCTAGAAGGATCATTAGAATCAGCGTCATCACACATTAGAAAACTATTCATCTCAATTATGAAGTGACGTCAGCAGTTCTGAAGAATGTTGAATGACTCATCAACAAAAGGATTTACAAATGTTCTGAAGCTAAGCGACTATTCAAGACAAGACTTTAACTCAGATACACTTGTTGCTTCCAGTTCATAAATCAGAATGCGTCGTTCAGATAGATTGCTACTTTTGACTTTGAAGACTTCTTTTTGAATATGAAGATTTGTTTCTCTTGGAACGTCTACATTTTTCAATCTCTGTTTTGCTCCCTCTACTTCAGATCAGAAATACATGTAAAATAAAGGATGATCAGAAACTTACACAAGAAGCAATATGGTACAACAGTACATCACCTTTTTCTACTTGTGCAAGACGTATTTTACGTTTCCGTCTTTTGTGTGCTCATTATTCCCAAAGAATTTTTGGAGTTGTTGCATTAAGTAAAGCGTCGTCTTGTCCTTTATCAAAGGTCATCTTTTCATGGAACTATTTATATGAGACATTCTCATTTAAAGAAGCGGCCAATCAACAATGCTATTCAAGCTATATCTTAAAACTCAGCAAATAAACTTTAGAGAGAAAAAGAGAAAAATAAAAGTCTAAGAGAAACTGCATTAAACACTCCGTTGTGAGAAATCTAGTTTATAATAATCTGTAATAACACAAGAGTTGTTGCTCATAGATTGTGTTAAAAATTTGAGCTAAACTGTTCACGTTTCAATCTGCTTTTTAAGAAGAAACATCTTGTAAACATTTCCATTTGTAAGTTTGTTGAGATTTGTATTCCTCAAGTGACTTGGTTGTTAGTTAGTATACTTGAGAGGGCTAATTTGTCTTTCTAGACTATTAGAGGTTATTTGTAATCTTTCAAGATGAGTGGATTAAGTGATTTTTTAAGGAGAAATAACCTTAATGGACAAGATTTGTCTTTTCTAAGGTGAATCTAGATAACTGGAAGTGTTCTTTTTATTCTCCTTTGATCTATCTCTTTAACCACTTGAAACCTTTTTAAAAGAATTAAAAATTTTAGAAAACTTAATTAACCACCCCCCTTTCGTGTGTTTTTCTCAACCTTCAAAAGATTTATTTTAGACAAAATGATAACTTGAAAACCTATCGTATTTTTCGACTTGTTTTACATGCTATTTAGCTTCATTTCTCGCTTTTATCATGTTTTTATGTTGCTTTATATGTTTATTTCAGGTAATTGTTTTGTTGAGGTGATATGAGTTGGAATCGGGAAGAACAAGGTGTAACACCCTGTATTTAATTAATTATTTAATTAAATTGTTTCGAATTATTTTGAATTTAATTGTTGAATTTATGGAGTGTTGATAATTGTTGACATGTGTTGTTATGATTAATTAGTCGATTAATTAATTGATTAAGTTGTAGAAATAGTATTGAAGAATTACTAGATTTATTATATGGACTTAATTAAGTGATGGTGGTAGTAAAAGGTGGGGTGTGAATGTTAGGCCCAATAGGTTTAATGAAATTAGGTCAAGATAAGGATTAGGTTAATTAGAAGGGAAAAAGTCTTGGGGAATTAGTCATGTGAAGTTGCAGAGAAGTGAGAAAAGAGGAGAGAAACTCATTCCCATTTTTCTTGCAGCAGTCTCACTAAATCGAAGATCCCCGATTCATTAAACGTTGGATCATGGCCAAATTTTGAGGGTAGGTTCGCAACACCTCTATCTAACTTTTGACCATTGCGATCTTCAAAATAATGTCGGAGTTGTGAGATATCAACATCGCACTGTAGCTACATATTTGGGAAAATTTTCAGCTTTTGATTCTGATTAAAAGAGGCTAGGGTTGAAAGCTAAGGCTAGAAGGCTTCGATCGGTAGAATTATAGAGCAATCTCTAATTCGAGGTAAGGGTGGGGTTTTTGCTCTATAATCGGGTATATGATGGATAATATGTGGAATTCGGGTGTCATACCCTAATTTTTGACCCCCCTGAGATGGCATATCTTCAGGATTTTTCATCAGGTCAAGACAAGTTCCCAGAGCAGTCACTTCTCCATCTGGTATCCAATCGAGGATGCTCAAAGACAAGAAAGCTCAGGCAAAGGATCAATCAATACAAGGATTATTCCCTAATACAATCATGAGGCTCAAATACTTCACTTTTCTCATCTATGATTGATTAGACATCCAGTCATATGAGTACAGGTTTACTCAGGTCACCAGACTAGGGTTTTGAGCCTATCAAGGACTAAAATCAGGGATCACTTTTGGGAAACCCTAAAAAGCCTCAGGGAACCATTCAAAGACATCAATCATCTTCAAATAACTCATATTACAAGATCTACTGGACATCACACTTCAATTCAAAGTCTACAGTCATTATTTTCACATGGTCGACAAATTAGGGTTTTGACCTAATTCACCAAGATAGTTGACTTTTAATCAGGGCATGAATCCAAAAATCAAGACATGATTCAAGAATCTCTACTACCTCAATATAATCCATTTACATCATTCATTTGAGGAAAAGATCTTGTTTCTACACAAAAGCCCAAAAATTCACTTTGTCAGGAAAAAGTCAACTGTGAAGGATCATCATTGACTTTTAAGGTTTTTGGTCAAAAAATGACTTTCAAAGGTCAATATCATCAATATATGGATGTCAAAGTCATTTGACCAAAGAAATTCAAAGAAATTCATCAAGGAGCGAAAAGTCGGGAATTAGGGTTTTTGAAGGCATGGTGAGAACTCAAAATTTCACCTACACAACTCAAAAAACTTCCAACATGAAAGTTGTAGATCTTGCAAAATAAAACAACATCTTACAAAGGAACTTTTTTCAAAAGATCAACCATTTATGAAGTTTTGGAAATTTCGAAGTTTAGGTCATAAACACTTAGAAATTTTTCTAAGTGTTTTAACCTAGTTTTCTTCCAACTTTGGCCTCATTTTTCACAAATTTGCCAAAGGATTCTGAAGAAACTCCAAACTAATGATTTGAAGTAGATGTTTAGGGCTTTCCAAATTGTGTTCAACCTTCTCCAAATTCATTTTGAGCTAGGAGTTATGCTTGTTCAAAGTTGGCCTCATGAAGTGAAATTATAGGTCATGTACAATTTGAAACTTTGCAATTTTGTGCATTTTGCTTCACTAAATGATGTTACACGACCTCTAATACATCTGAAGACATGCCATACATTCAAATTCATCATTGCATAAGGATTAGAGAAGATTCCCAAAAACAAAGGCATGTGATTATGTAATGATTGCATTTTTGAATTTATGGCAAATGGTGAATCATCAAGGAATCTTGCTCTAAGCCAATTAGAACTCTCCTCTGAATCAGAAATGTTCCCTAAGATCATGCAAGATCAATGGTTGGGGAAGCTAGCCCGAAAATGCATCATTGCATTTGGAATATTTTCAAACTTTCTTCATGGCTAAGAAACCAAACTCACCTCATTAAGCAAGCTCACTATGCACACTTACTCTGATCCAATTGCCTATAAATAGAGGGCTCATTCTCATTCAAAAAACACACCAAAGCAACTCAATTCCTTGCTTTCTCTTTCTCTTCTCATGCTTATTGTTTTTCAAAGTTCTTTGGCAAGAAGAATCGTTTTCTTCAAACCAGAGCTCATCTTTGGAAAGTAAGCATTCTAACATCTCAAGGGAGGTCATTTGAGGTGATCCAAGCACCTGGATCACTTCTGTAAGTGGAGGAACACCATTGTTGCTCTCACTTTGGAGCATTTGCAGTTGGAGGTCCATGGAGTAATTCAGGAGGTTCTGAGCCAAGCCAATCATCCAGGCACATTCCTCAGGTCATAGTGAAGCTAACCAGATGGCTGCAGCTCATCTGTAACTCAAGAATCAACACCCTCCATGTTCACTTGAAGCTGAAATCGAGGGAGGACCATAGAGCAATTCAGGAGGATTCAAGCTCCAACAAGCATTCAGTTAGCATCATTGAGTCTCAGGGAAGCTATTGAGATCATTCATTCAAGCCCAGGTGCTCTCAATCATCCTCACGACCTCCATTTTCAGAGGTAAGTTCCTGAACCTCACTTCTCTAATTTAAGTACTCTTTGTGAAATAGCTCGATTCTATCTTGTTCAGCATCATCAGAGGATTGAAAACCCTCTATCATCATCCATTTATCTTGCAGTATAGTCATTTAATTTGATTTTGAAATTTTAGGGTTCTTCACGATTTCTGGTAAATTAGTTAGATGTAGTTAATATTAATTCATGTTAGTTACATATTTAGAATCGTGAGTGAATTTAGAGCAAGTTTCATGTTTACATCATTGCAAATGGTTGAGAGTTGAGAGAGTTCAGAAATTTGAATTGATGGAGCTTGAGGTTGAAGACGAAGATGGAGGGTGGCGCCATTTTTCAAATCTCTGAGCAAAGTCTATTTTATTTTTAATGATAGGCATTCCCTTAACGACTGAACAAACTTGCCCTAGTGGCCTCCCATACGCCCTTAGTATCATCATGCCTCAATTCTGGGGTTCGAATCCCCCTCGCCCCAGACTTTTTGATTCTTTTATTTTTCAAGGATTTGCAACTTGTTTTGAAACATAACCAAATGAAGGCAAGTCACTATCACCACACGCGCGTTGGCTCAGTGGTGTTTGTTTTGAGTGTGTGGCCTAGAGGGCGTGGGTTCAAACCCTCCAAAGGCCAAAACTATTTTTTTAACACACAATTTCTTTCATTTTCTCACAAACTTCACATATTTATTTAACCTATCAAATTAATTTATTTTCACTTCATTTTTCACACACTTATCATTTAATATACCTATTTTGTGAATAATCAAAAAAAATCATAAAAATATTATTTATTTCATATATTTTTATTAGGTTTAAAATAGTATGTTTTAAGTGTTTTCATAAATACTTTAAATACATATATTCACTTTGTTTCAACCCAATCATTTTGTAAATAAAGTTTATGATAAAACCCTAATTGTTTAGGTCTTAATTAAGTAAAAAATCTTTATTTTTACTTTAATTAAGTTGACTTTTGTCAATTCTCAAAACTGTTTTCAAATCTCCAAATAAATCAAATGATTAGGGTTTTCAAACAACAAAAACCTTGTATCATTCAAAATCATTTTCAATTGCTTTTACCCCAGTACTGTAAAGTACTGGGCCTCTAATAGAGTGTAAGTCCCAAAAACCTTCTCTTCTTAGCTTGTTTTCAAAACTGTATTTTCAAAATCTTCTTTCTGTTTTCAAAACATTCTTCTGGTATTTGAAGGGCATTATTCCCGGTGAAACTCTTCAGATACCTATGTGACCTTTGTCCATCTTCACTTCTTCTATTTTCAAAAACCATTAACTATTTATCATATATATATTCAACTGTTATCCATCAATTACTGGTAAGGCTCTGTACATACTTCTTCAAAGGCCTCCACTCCATCCAGGTTAGGCTTTACAAGCTTTCAATTTACAGTCTTTATTTAAATTACTGTCAAATATAAACTGTACATATATTTGTTTAGAACTACGTTTGAGTATAAACCTTAGGACAGTTAAACTACATATATATTATAGGAATATGGCCTAGGATTGAGAATGTCTTCCCGGTGAAGGCTCTTTCCTAATTAGAGATCTGTAGTTCAAACCCCCAAGATGAATTATTCCCGGTGAAACATCTTGGCAAAAACCTTAGAATCCAAATAATAGGACACATCCACCCAAAGAGGAATTATTCCCGGTGAAACCTCTTACCCATTTGCTTAGAGCCAAAATAAGTTCAAAACTACATAGCTTTCTCTTGTGCTATAACAAGGACCCTCGATTAGCCTCCTCTTGGGCTTTGTACAAGGACCCACAGGCTTCTTAAAAGCATTTCCAGCTTCCTCTTGAGCTTGTATACAAGGACCCATCAGGTTTCTTATAAACATAGGAACAGGTCTTTAGTCACCTTTTAGCCTACCCTGGTGAGTTTCTTCCAATTTAAACCAGACTTTAAACAAGCTAAGTTTGTCTCAATTTTGCATTGAGTACACCTTTTGGAATGAGAGACATGGACAGTCTCTGTCACCCTTATCTTCATCAATCTTCCTTAGCAGAGTCTAGGATCCATGTTTGATCATCCTCAGTATTGAGTCAGCCTTCATCTTGGGCTTTAAACAAGAAGTCTCCACTAGATAATCTTTCTGCCATCCATTTCAATAAACCCCTGGAAAGGGTTAGCCTCCAACATCTGTCTAAAATAAAATCCCTGGAAAGGGTTAGCTTCCACACATTCCTTCATTTTAAACCCCTGGAAAGGGTTAGCCTCCAACATCTGTCTAAAATAAAATCCCTGGAAAGGGTTAGCTTCCACACATTCCTTCATTTTAAACCCCTGGAAAGGGTTAGCCTCCAAAGTCAATTAATAAAAAGTCAAAAAATAAAGATTCATTTCTCTTAGGAGATAATTTCCCCAAAAGAGTCAAAACCCCTGGAAAGGGTCAGCCTCCAAAAATATGATAAAAGTCAGTCTTTTAATAGACAAATTCACCAGCTGAGTCAAAATCCCTGGAAAGGGTTAGCTTCCAAAGAAAAACAGTCTTTTTAATCTCCAGTAGAGTTAAAACCAACAAAAACAGTTAGCCTCAACCTTGGGCTTCATACAAGGCACCAAACAATAAAACTCCCCTGTCAAGAGTCAGCCTCAACCTTGGGCATTGTACAAGGCAGATAATAGAGTCTCCCTAGTGAGTTCTTCATCATTCAGTAGCCACAACCTTGGGCTTTGTACAAGGCAGATAAACCATACTTTCATGTGTCAAGGATTCCTAACACTTAGGATCTTTCCCCATATAGTCATCCATACTCAATTCATTTATTTAAGAGTCCGCCACAACCTTGGGCTTTGTACAAGGCAGAAAATAATGTTTTTCATAGCTAGAGTCAGCCACAACCTTGGGCTTTGTACAAGGCACATAAATAGAGTCTCCCTCAGTAGAGTCAGCCTCAATTCTGGGCTTTGTACAGAACACCAAATAAAATCCATCAAATAAAAACTCTCCAATTAAAGTCAGCCACAATTCTGGGCTTTGTACAGAACACTAAAATACCCTGTAATTAATCCTCAATGGAGTCATCTCCCAGAGTCAATAATATTAATTAATCAATCAAAAAGCCTCAAGCTTGGGCCTCATACAAGCCAGCTAAATTCAAATCTTTTATACAGTAGATAGACATAGCTTATCTCTATAGAGAGATATTTTTACTACTCTACCACATTCAAACAAACAAACATTTCAATTTCAATTTCAATCAAAGTCTCCCATTTAGGACTCTGAAAGACATGCTCTGGCACATCCCCAGACTTGTACACTTTCCCTAATTTGGACGAGCATCTTTCTTTCATTTAAGAGGCATCTGACTGGCATACTTGCACACACAAGTAAGGTCCCCCTCTTGAATGAAATGAATTCAGTTATTCTGTCACTCTTTCAAAATGTTTGTGGTAGAATAGTACAAATACCTCTCTGTAGAGATGATTTCATGTCTCTTTACTGTAAACAGAGATTTAATTCCAAGCTTCAACCTTGAGCTTCAAGCAAGGCACCAAAAAAAAAACAATTATTTTCCCTAGTTAGTTCCCCGAACTACATTAAGCTCTGACTTCCACTAGGGATATGTAGGCATGAGGTTCACAAGGAATCTCAGCGAGCTAATAAAATACCAAAAATAGTCAGTCTGTCTGTCTGTCTGTCTGTCTTTTCAAATCAAATCAATTCCTTCTCCTAACACAAAGGAGAAACTTTCCCAATCATTAGCAGCAAACACAATCACAATGACACAGAGAAGGTTCCTGTAGAGTACTACAGATATGTAGGGTGTTTAAACACTTCCCTATGTATAACCGACCTCCCGGACTCCAGAATTTCTAGTCTAGGTGAAATCCCCACACTTAGCAAACTCTTAGGGTTTAGTTGAGATCTTTTTTCCCCTTTCCTACTCGTAGGACAAATAAGAAAGTTCGTGTGATATCGTAGGAAGAACTGAAATAAAATTCATCCCACCACGGGCGCATTCTCCTTCCAAATTTCGCGTGAAGGGTCTAGCGTGCCGTCCTCCCAAGTGAAACGGGGAGGTAAAAGAAAACGACACCACATCGGGTTGTTAAAATTGTAGTTTTCTGTGTGTGTTGAATTGTTGTTGTTCATAAGGTTTGGTGTTGTTATTGCTATTGGGAATTTAGGGATTCGTTGTGTGAATGTTGTTGTTCGTGTGAATGTGGTAGTATTGTTATTCATAAATTAGTTAATCAATTAAAGTTGTGGAAATAAATAAGTATGGGAGATTTCTGGAATTTTGTTGATCAATAAAAGTTGTTAGAGAAATTTGAATCGGACGAGTGTTGCAGGAGAAGAAGCAGTAGAAAATAAAAATAAATATTTTGCAGGCAACGGTGTGCCGAGGGGCACACCATATGAGACGAACGGCAGGAGCACCATGCCGAACGACACAAGTGGAAAAAGGGACCATGCCGACCGGCAAGGGATACTGGATAAAGGAGGGTGCCGATCAGCACCCATTAGAAGTGGGAGATCGTGTTCCGACCGGAACACCATTTACCGAGGTCATGTGTTTTTTTGTTTGTTTTCTTGTTTTTCCTTTTTTGTCTGTTTTATTAAATTATTATTTTTAGTAAATTATAGCAGCATTGTGGATAATAGCATACAAATAATAAGGATAAATTAGTAGCAGTAGCAGTAGAGTTGAGTAACCGAAAGTTAATAGTAATTTATAATAGTTAAATTAGTAGTATGATTGGGTAAAGGTTATAGGAATATATGAGAGATAATCATAGTAGTATAATTTGTGGATTAGGTGAGTAATAGTCTATGAAATTAGCAGTTTAATTAAGTTGATGAATATTAGTAGTTTAACCAGAGAATTTAGTTAGCTGAATTTAGTTGATTTTGTCTGGATAGTTAAGTAGACCTTAAATATATTTCGGTGAATTATTTATGTTGTTTGTTGTTGATTAAAGTTGTTGTTGAATTAAGTTGTTGTTGACATGTTGATATAAAGTTGTAGGCCTATGACCAAAGTTGAAATGTGATGAGTGCCTTTATTTATTGGTACAATGTTGACGAAGTTGTTAAGTTGCTATTAAGTTGTTGTTGTTATTGTGTTGAATTGTCCCGATTTGTAGACATTATTAAGTTGCAGGTCATATGACCAATGTTGTTAAGTTGTTTTGCAGTTGTCGGTCTTGTGACTAATGTTGATTAAGTTGTTTGTCGTTGTTGCATTTTGTCGTTCTTGTGTTGTGTTAATTAAGTTGATGTGTGGTTGTTGTCGCATGCATAGCATAGCATTATTAAGTTGGCCTGGATTGGCAATTTTTAAGTTGGAGCTAATGCTCACCACGTTGGCCTAAATTGGCAAAATAAGTTGAAGGCTAATGCCTTGTTGACGCCTCGATAACCTGGCGGATTTTTGAGTTGGGAGTTCTGCTCCAATGGTACCACATGCATGTGCATTTGTTGAGTCGCATTCATTGTTGTGTATTTGAATGGATGTGTATTTGAGTTGATGCATATATGAGATGATGTGTTAATGAGTCGTTATATTATGTTGATGATTATGTGGTGAATACTTTTTCTCTAAAATGTTGTGAGGCGTGATTTTCAGATGAACTGATCCTAATATATACTGTTATCTTGATTTCCATTATATTAATAAGTTATTATATAAAGTTGTTATTGCATGTTAATGAAAAAGTTGTTATAATATGTTGACGACATAATTGCTGTAAATGTTGTATGAATGGTTGTGAAGTAATAATTTTATATAATTTGAGTCTAATATATTATTTATCATACACTCAATTATATGGTTTAATCTCATCCCTTCTGTTTGAATGTTACTGTAACACCCCAATTCTACTCCGGTAAATATTAGGAATATCAGAGTTATAAAATTCTCTTTTCGACAAACAATTGGAGTATTACAATTCAACTTAACAAAATAGCATTCTATCATAGATACATAACACAATTACTCGGATGAACTAAAATCACATGAATCCACTTCATTAACATTAGGCAGCGGAACTACATTAATCAACTTTGATGACATAACATCTTTTCAACTTAAACCATATTAACATCAATAATCACTCTTCATGTATCGACATAGTTATTCAATAATAAAATCAAACAACTAAACAACTAGCGTTCATCCCCCCCGAGTGTTACGTATCAGAGCGACAACCCGACTTGGACTAACGACAACTAATTCTTCAATTCTCGAATACCTGCGCGTTACCAACAAAGGGTAACATTCAAACAGAAAGATGAGAATTCAAATCATTATAAATTAACATAATATGGGAAATGTAAAACACAACAAGAATACATTTCAAGAATTCATCACTCTTCACATAAACATGCATTCATATACAATATATCAAGATTCACATGTTTAGGTCATTTCAATTCCAAGTGATCAAACATGGTTACTAAACAATATACATAATCATATTTCACCAACGTATAGATTCTATGCACATATCCTTTCCAACAATATTCACAAAGTACAATTATGTACCAACATAATCATATTCCAAATATATAAGTAATCACAACTCTTACCACATGTATTCATCATCAACCAACATAGTTCACATATTCCACATATACACACATATATTATTAATACATATATATTCACATTCTCACCATTTATGTTTTCAATCACATATATCACATTCATAATACATCAACAATTCATAGCAATGAATTCAACTCCGCAATATACATTCAGACATCGTAGCAACCACTTTATCATCACAGTGCATCGAATGCAACTCAATATGCGACTCAATACTATGCATATGCAAGTCGTACCATTTTGAGTAAAACTTCCATCGTCTCAAAATTAGCCACTTGGGCACATCGTCGCTTTTTCCATTAAGGCCTCGTCTCTTTATGCAATGGATGCGGCGTAATGATACAACATCCACAAATACAATATAAATAACACGTCACAACATCGTCTCAAACAACATCATCTCAAGGCAAAAGTTCTATGGCAACAACCATATCATTACTATCACAGTAATTTATCACGTCTCAATCATGTCACTATATCATACAACATACAACATTATCAAACTTCACACTACAATATAAATACAACTTATCCATATTGACCATAGGGTCTACAACAACAACAATAAATTCATCATATTATCAACAACAACAATAATTCATCATATTAACACAAACATCAACAAATTCATCATATTACTAACAAACATCATAATACATACACAATTTTTATCCACAACAAACCATCACAATGACACATAATAAACTAATACATCCATGTCATTCTAATTACATGCTTAATCCCGGCATACTTGTCTCATATATACATAAATTTCATACTTAATCAAGTGTGCATTTAAGGTATCCAATACATAGTCCTAAAAGTTCTAAATTAATCATAATCATTATAGGATATAAGGAATACAAAAATCCATTAATAATCCACATATAATTCACATTCATCACCAAGAACATCATTAACATCAAGCTCGTCATCAACACGGGAAATTGTTAATACATCAACAAAATGTCTAACTTTCATAAATACATGGCAACTAGAATTATACATCAAATAACTCATTTTATTCTATTATAATATAGTTCATTGTGTTAGCTTTCCAACGCTTCAAACGACACTCAACTTGGACTTACGGTTAAAAAGTTATGGCCGAAATGATTTTTCAATGCAGGAACCCAATGGTAGCGCGCGACGCCCCAGAGTTCGGCGCGACGCGCCCTCTACGAATCCTGCAGAATTTGTTCTACACTGACAGCAAACCTCCATACCCCATTTTGACCCAAAAACACTACCAAACACATAAATACCTCTGAATTTCATGCTTATAATCATATATCCACATATACTTTCATTTAGAAACTTCAAACAACATTCACACATCAATTATATAGATTCTATCATAATCTCGAAATTTAGGTTTTCACACAATCAATACATATTCACCAATTTACATGAAATTTTTATACCTATTCATAGAATCATTATTGCAAATTATATTTCACATCATTCATGGATTAACATATCAGTTTCACAACACAACTCATGAAATAGTAAAATCCCCAATTCTTAATTCATGAAATCACTAACCCAAACAACATTACCCAATCATATCTACCTATAATGACTTAGATTCACACCCTTACCTTGAATCTCTAGTCCACCCTCTTCAAGAACCTACCCCCTCTTCTCTTTTATTCTTTCTCTTTTTTCCTTTCTTATCCCAAATGAAAATTATGTCTCTAAAACCCTAACTCTCTTACTATCCCTCTTTTCTTAGTTGGGCTTAACCCACAATCTTTCTAGCATCATAATTAAAACACTTAGGCCCAATTAGTTATGCCTCTCTAATAAATCAATTAACCTAAATAGCACAATTACATACATAAACAAATATTCAAATAATTATTATATCACATAATAACTAAATAAATAAATAATTTTTAATAACACCAAATAATATAATTACTAATATAATTAATAAAAATACTAATAAAATCGGAATGTTACAACTCTACCTCACTTAAAAGATTTTTTTCCTCGAAAATTCAATCGACACAACCATCTCAAAGCCAAAACCACGCCATTCTCTCCAGATTCATACCAACACAAAGGCGCCCTACACCTCCGTCCATAAAAAGCATCAAAAGAGCCATACCAGTACTAGAATGAAAACTGTTATTATACGTGAACTCAGTCATCGGTAAATAACTATCCTAAGAATCTCCTTTCTCCAAAACACAGGCTTTAAAAGATCCTCAAGTGACTGAATCGTCCTCTCCATTTGACCAATAGTTTGCGGATGATAAGCAGAACTCAAACACAACTTTGTATCCAAAGCCTTCTGAAAACCTTCCAAAAATCTAGAAGTAAACTGCAGATCTCTATCTGAAACGATACTCGACAAAATACTATGCAAACTCACAATTTCCTCAATATACAACTTTATAAGTCTCTCCATCGGATAATCCATTCTTATCGGAATAAAGTGAGCAGATTTCGTCAATCTATCCACAATAACCCAAATCACCTCACAATTACTCGATGTCCTCGACAACCCGAAACAAAATCCATAGAAATGCCACCCCACTTCCGCTCAGGAATGGATAATGGTTGCATCAAACCAGACGGCTTTTGATGTTCATCTTTGACTCCTGACAAGTCAAACATGAATACACACATTCCGTAATATCCTTCTTCATACCTTGCCACCAAAACAATTTTCTCAAGTCTTGATACATCTTAGTAGAACCAGGAAGAATAATCAAACCACTACGATGCCCTTTATCGAAAATTCTCTTTTTCAAATCCAAAACATCAGGAATATAAACTCGATCACGACATCTCATGACACCGTCCTCATCAATTCCAAAAATCATCACCTTTTCCTTGATTAATCAATGTCATCTTTTCAACCAATTTTAAATCCAATTTTTTTACCTTCTCTAATCTCATCAAGAGTACCACAAGGAAGCTTCAACATACCAAGCTTAGTGCATGAAACGTCTTTTCACAAACGAAACTCAAATCTTAAAATTGTTCAAAAAATTCCAATTCTTGAATCATCAACATAGACATTTTTTTCAAGTATCATGTTCGTCATGTAAATTCGACCATTAACCAATTAATACATACCAATAATTAATCCATAACTCATAATAATTAATTATAAAACATTAGCATGCATTTCCACCAGACAATTCAAGAAAATAAAAGATATTTCACACCCAATACATGCCCACTACGCGACCTCATCACCGCGCGATGCGAGTGACGTTCTGTAATAAATTTCCAGGATTTTCAGGTAGCGCGCTACGCACCGAATACTGCGCTAAGCGCCCTCCGCGAATTCTGCAGAAAATCTAAATTGTTTCAAGTCGAAATGTTAATACGAATTTCATCCATCTTCTTTGCCTCATATTCAACTCTTTCGGATCAAACAAATACTTCAAACTCTCGTGGTTTCTATATACATCAAATCTCGATCCAAACAAGTAGTACCCCAGAGTTTCAAAACAGTTAATCTTCTTTAACCAATAGAACAGGTGCAACACACGACGACACACTCGGACGAATAAACCTCTTCTCAAGCAAATCCTCAAGTTGACTCTTCAACTCTTTCAACTCTGAAGATGACATTCGATATGGAGCCATCGACACAGGACTCGTTTCAGGAACTAAATCAATCAAAAACTTAACTTCTCTTTCCGACGGTAAACCACTTACATCTTCAGGAAACAATTATGCAAATGCGCAAACTATTGGCAATTCCTCAATCGTTATTTTCTCATGAACATCCAAAGTTGCCAACAACATAAACAACATTGCACCATCAAGCATAGACTCATTCACTTCCAATATTATCAAGCTGGCAAGATAAGTCTATCATATCTAATACGATCCGTCTACTATCAATAAGAGATTAAGGGTGATCAGTTCCTCAATTTGGCAATAGATAGTCGACAACCATAAAGGAGTATAAACCATCGTTACCAACTATAATAGTGTTCCTTTACATCACTAAAAGTACTACGTCAATAGCTCCCAAAATCATCCGAATGTGCTAACATACACCTTGTGATAACATCATAACAAAATTCCTTTTTCCAAGACGCTCTGACTTATTAAACAACCAAAATCTTAAATCCATGATAACTTTGAATTCAGGAACCAGCAACTTCTACATTACATGCACTATCTCCTTAAGCAGTATATCAAACTAACAACTTACAACTGAAAACATATCCGAGAAGCACAGCTCCTCCCCCACTAAGCTTCAAACCAACTCCTGCAAAAAAATCAACTAGTAAGTAAACAAGTACCGACAGTGTTCCACACACTTATCACGTACAAAGGAATAAACAACATTAGACAACACTGGTCGGACGGACCGACCTGCTCTGATACCAACTTGTAACACCCCAATTCTACCCCGGTAAATATTAGGAATATCAGAGTTATAAAATTCTCTTTTCGACAAATAATTGGAGTATTACAATTCAACTTAACAAAATAGCATTCTATCATAGATACATAACACAATTACTCGGATGAACTAAAATCACATGAATCCACTTCATTAACATTAGGCAGCGGAACTACATTAATCAACTTTGATGACATAACATCTTTTCAACTTAAACCATATTAACATCAACAATCACTCTTCGTGTATCGACATAGTTATTCAATAATAAAATCAAACAAATAAATAACTAGCGTTCATTCCCCCCAAGAGTTACGTATCAGAGCGACAACCCGACTTGGAATAATGGCAACTAATTCTTCAATTCTCGAATACACGCGCATTACCAACAAAGGGTAACATTCAAACAGAAGGGTCAGAATTTAAATCATTATAATAAACATAATATGGGAAATGTAAAACACAACAAGAATACATTTCAGGAATTCATCACTTTTCACATAAACATGCATTCATATACTGTATATCAAGATTCACATGTTTAGGTCATTTCAATTCCAAGTGATCAAACATGGTTACTAAATAGTATACATAATTATATTTTACAAACATATAGATTCTATGTACATATCCTTTCCAACAACATTCACAAAGTACAATTGTATACCAACATAATCATATGCCAAATATACAAGTAATCACAACTCTAACCACATGTATTCATCATCAACCAACATAGTTCACATATTCCACATATACACATATCATTAATACATATATATTCACATTCTCATCATTTTTGTTTTCAATCACATATATCACATCCACAACACATCAACAAATCATAGCAATGAATTCAACTCCGCAATATGCATGCACACATCAGAGCAACCACTTTATCATCAGAGTTACTCGAATGCAACTCAATATGCGACTCAATATTATGCATATGCATGTGGTACCATTTGGAGTAAAACTCCCATCATCTCAAAAATTTCCACTTGGGCACATCGTCGCTTTTTCCATTAAGGGCTCGTCTCTTTATGCAATGGATGCGACGCAATGATGCAACATCCACAAATACAATATAAACAACACGTCACAACATCATCTCAATGCCAAAGTTCTATAGCAACAACCATATCATTACTATCATAGTAATTTATCACGTCTTAATCACGTCACTATGTCATATCAACATACAACATTATCACACTTCACACTACATCATAAATACAACTTATCCATATTGACCATAGGGTCTACAACAACAACAATAAATTCATCAAATTATCAACAACAACAATTAATCATATTAACACAAACATCAACAAATTCATCATATTACTAACAAACATCATAATACATACACAATTTTTATCCACACCAAACCATCATAATGACACATAAAAAACTAATACATCCATGTCATTCTAATTACATGCTTAATCCCGACATACTTGTCTCACATATACATAAATTTCATACTTAATCAAGTGTGCATTTAAGGTATCCAATACATAGTCCTAACAATTCAAAATTGATCATAATCATTATAGGATATAAGGAATACACAATCCATGAATAATCCACATATAATTCACATTCATCACCAAAAACATAATTAACATCAAGCTCATCATCAAAACGGGAAATCGTTAACACATCAACAAAATGTCTAACTTTCATAAATACATGGCAACTAGAATTATACATCAAATAACTCATTTGATTCTATCATAATATAGTTCATTGTGTAAGCTTTCCAACGCTTCAAACGACACTCAATTTGGACTTACGGTTAAAAAATTATGGCCGAAAAGATTTTTCAGTGCAGGAACCCGAAAGCAGCGCGCGACACCCTAGAGTTCAGCACGATGCGCCCTCTACGTATCCTGCAGAATTGGTTTTGCACTGACAGCAAACCCCCATACCCCATTTTGACCCAAAAACACATCCAAACACATAAATAACTCCGAATTTCATGCTTATAATCATATATCCACATATACTTTCATTTAGAAACTTCAAACAACTCATACATCAATTATATGGATTCTCATAATCTCCAAAGTTAGCTTTTCACAGAATCAATACATATTCACCAATTTACATGTTATATTCATACCCATTCATAGAATCAAACATAGAATCATTATTGCGAGTTATGTTTCACATCATTCATGGATTAACATATCAATTTCACAACACAACTCATGAAATAGTAAAATCCCCAATTCCTAATTCATGAAATCACTAAGCCAAACAACATTGCCCAATTATATCTACTTATAATGACTTAGATTCACACCCTTACCTTAAATCTCTAGTCCACCCTCTTCAAGAATCTACTTCTCTCTTCTATTTTCTTCTTTCTCTTCCTTCCCCTCTTTACCCAAATGTAAGTTATGTCTCTAAAACCCTAACTCTCTTACTATCCCTCTTTTCTTAGTTGGGCTTAACCCACAATCTTTCTAGCATCATAATTAAAACACTTTGGCCCAATTAGTTATACCTCTCCAATAACTCAATTAACTTAAATAGCACAATTACATACATAATCAAATATTCAAATAATTATTATATCACATAATAACTAAATAAATAAATAATTATTAAAAATACAAAATAATATAATTACTAATATAATTAATAAAAATACTACTAAAATCGGGATGTTACAGTTACCCTTATGTTGGTAACGCGTAGGTAATTCAAAGTGAAGGTTGTTTACCTTCAGTAGCTCGAATCTGGAGTTGGTCGCTCTGATACGTAACACTCGGGGGATGAACGCATGTTGTTTTATTGTTGAATTTACTTCGGTTTTGAATCTTAAGTTGATTACATGAAGTTCTTGTTGTTATGAAGTTGTTTTTAGCTTGCAGCTTTTAGTCAAATATCGATCTACAATAAAACTCTAAGGTATGATGCATCATAAGGTATGATGCCCGTAGCCTTAATTGGGCTTTTAGCTTGCAGCTTTAATTGGGATTTTAGCTTGTAGCCCATACAAGTGGTTCTATAAATAGAATCCTTGTGTAGAAGCATTTAGTCTAGATGAAAATTCGGTATGAGAAATCCTAGACGTATTTTCTTCTCTCTCACTTAAAGCCTTCATTCGGATCAGCTAGCACTGAGACTGAAGGGATCTCTTTGTGTGGACTGAGTAGAGGCGTTGTTCTTCATTAATGCTCGTGATCTCTCCTTCGATTCGGCATCATAGGTTTCAATTTCCACAAGACGTAATAGTTGAAGGTATGAAAAACACTAGAAATGGGGGTTTGAATATGGTTTTTAAAACATAATTCTTTTGTTAAAAATAATCCTCTTTCTTAAAACCACAAACTTTCTGCTCTTTATAATAACAAAAAGATGCAAGAAGGAAAGAACACAGTATTTTTATACTAGTTCACTTGACAAATATCAAGCTAGTCCAGTCCACCCTTCCGAGGTGATTTCGCCTCTCTCAATCGAGGACTTAATCCAATATAACCAAATTGATTACAATCGCATGGGCAATCTTCGATGACTAACCTTGCACAATCTACCTCGAGTGACTAACTATAATGCACGGGCAATAGCCGGTGACTAACAACCTTGCACAGGCAACCCCTGTGACTAACAACCTCCAAGAATCTCTAGTGCTAAACTTCTCGAGACTACTGACCTTTATTTGCTCTCTCAAGGAACAATCAAACAAACTTTGATCAGGGTTTGTTTACAATATAATGCTTTAACACAAGCTGGATGTAAATTTTTCTTTTTCAAATATAAGACTAAAAGAAATATGAAGCTATAAACAGTCTAGACAAAGTGAATATGATCGTGAGCGTTCTTGCTTCTTCTTTGAGTCTTCAAGCCCTTGTATAGCCAATACAATAGTATATCCGTTGGAGGGCAGTTCTGGAAATTTCAGAAGTTTGGCGCCTTGAACGTAGTGAGAGACAAGATAGTACGCAACGTCCGTCCTTTCTTGGTAGTGGAAGGAAACATTTGTTTGTACCTTGTACTTCATACTTAATAGTAATGTTATCATATTTCCTTCTTGAACTTCAGAGGCTCACAACATGAGTTGAAAGAAAAGAGAATAAGCTTTAAATTTTTCATAACTTCAAGTCTTCAAAGTCTTCAGAGTCACATCTTCAGAGTGTTCAGCACTTGGTCTTCAAAATCCTTTATCTTCAGAAACTTGAGTCTTCAGAGCTTCAAGTCTTCAGAGTCTTCAGCACTTGGTCTTCAAAATCCTTTATCTTCAGAAACTTGAGTCTTCAGAGCTTCAAGTCTTCAGAGTCTTCAGAACCACGTCTTCAGAGAGTTTCATCACTTGATCTTCAGAACTGGTTTCTTCAAACTTCATAACAGAGTGATAACTTCAGATTCTTATGCTTCTAAAGTGGTTGCTACTATTTATCAGAACGTGTGTAGGGCAGAAACATAACCTAGTGGCTTCTGATGTTTTGACCATGCATTTTCATCAGAATTATAAGTTGTTTGTTAAGTACTCAACAAAATAAATGTTAGTATAACAAGATTGTTCATACCCACATATACATTTTTATCATCAAAACTCAGAGACGTATTGCAGAACCAATCTTGTTCTAATAATCTCCCCCTTTTTAATGATGACAAAACTATGTATTTTTTTGATGACACAATTTTGTACATAATCATAAAATTTTCAAAGAGAAAAAGGTGAGGAATACTTATCCTTTAGGAGAAACTCCCCCTGAGTCAAAGACTTGTTAAAGATCAGATATCATGATTATGAACCATCTTGGGTAACTCCCCCTGGTTCCAAATGATCAGATACTATCTTTAGAGTCTTAATACTAGAGATCTTCCATTTTAAGAACCTGATTGATAGATTCATTCCAGAGTCTGATTTCCATTCTGGACAATGCAGTGCCTAAATTAAATCTTTCAGAACCTGATCTTGTTAGATCTGAATGAGGTATTTCACAGCCTCATTGTCAACTTCAAGGCCTGGTTGCTTAAAATGAGATCTTTGTAAAAACTCATAACCTGATTATGTCTGACATCTTCTTAGAGTCTGATTCCAGAATCACATTCTCGGAGTCAGATTGTCAATACACTCTCAGAGTTTGATTGCTAATATATGATTTTTAAATTGATATTCATAGCTTTCAGAGTCTTACACCAATCTATCTTTCATTATTTGATGTCAATCAGAGTTTTATGATATCATCCTGAAAAATAAAACATTTCTAACACAAACAAAAGTTTATATGGGGTTAGTAAGTGTAAGTAGTTTTATCTCAGGAGTTGATCATTAATCATCAAAATTAAAAATCCATATTTTCTCCCCCTTTTTGTCACAATCAAAAAGATATTTATGTGTGAAAAACATAAGACATAAGAAGCAAGAAAATATCATAAGCAAAACATTTGATTGATGATAAAGTAGTTTTGAACATCTGAAAGACAAACATGGTATATATAGAAAAACACAATAGATTCCTAGGGTTCTGATAACAAAAGGGAAAATAACAATCCTATAATCTAGGATTTGGAGGGTCTAGATGAAGAAAATATGTTCAGAGTGGTCAGAATCTTTTGCAGCATGTCCTGAACATTTGCATTTACTTCCTTCTGTTCCTCGAAGTTTTCCTTGAAAACCTCTTGTTCTCTCTTGTATCCAGTTTGTTCTTCTCTGATTTCATTAATAGCTTGTTCCAAGCGAATAATGACAGAGTCAGTAGAAGAGGTAACAACAACAGCTTCATCTTCCTTTGCTTCATCTTCAGCTTCTTCTTCTTGAGCCTTTCTGGCTTTCTCTTCATCTTTTCAGAACTTTTCTTCTTCAGCATCTTGAAGACCTTTGGGTTCATCTGCTTTTTGCTTAGCAGCAAGTAGAGTTAAAAGTTTGATCCTTTTCTTCTTCTTCTTCTTTCTCTTTCACAACCTGAACATTCACAACCCTGATGCATCTGAGAAACTCATAAATTTCTCAAACTCAGGAATCACCCACTTCTAGAAATTCTTCCAATAGATATCCAGATCTTGATGATTAGTGCTAGTGCTAGCTTCTCCTATGAACTTTGCAATCCTTTTCTTAGCCTTTATATAAAACATATTAATGAAATCATCCAAGGTTTTAGGAATTTTGGGAGGAGTTGGTTGATATGTGATTAAAGGCAGGGTTGTCGCAAGTGTTTGGATTTCAGCTATTTGATCAGTCAGATTAAAAAGTTCAGAAGTTGAGTCAGATTCAGATATGGATATTTTAAAAGGTACAAAAGATGATGGTTCAGAGGTGGTTATTTGTTTAGAGGGATTTCCGTTAAGGAGTTCAGAATATACATAGTCAAGCACATTCTCAGAGTGAGGAGATGGAGGATTAGAATGTGAAAGAAATGGTGACTCATTGTTCATTGAACCTTGAGGTGTGAATGTAGATCCAAACATGGTTTGGGAGATTGTAGGGTAAATAACTTCAGAAATTGGAGTCAGCACGGGTGTTATGTAGGTCTGAAGGGATGATGATTAAAAAGGAATAGTTAAAGATGGATTTGAAACTGTTTCTGGATTATATGTCATAGACATGGATATAACAGTTTTTTCAGAAGTGGTTATTGGAATTTTGGATAAGGTAGGAATAGTTTTAAGATGAGGAAAAGATAGTTCATTAATAGTTTCATCAAAAGGCTCAGACTTCATAAAAACAATAAACTAACTTAAAGAAGCAGCAATAGCTTTAGAACCATCAACCGAAGATGCTAGATAGAGGGTCAAAGAAGGACTCTAGTAGTTTGACCTTTGTCATGCTTCTTCATTGTTCCACATTCATAATCTTCTGAAACTTGTTTCCTTTTGCCTCTGGAAGGATCAATAGGATTTATTGGAGAAACCAAAGTTTCATAACACTGATTCGTTTAAGTGAAAGAGGGAAACCTATTGTTAGTAATTCTTCTTCTAGAAATAGTGTTAGAGGGAACTATCAAAGGAGGAACATTGATTTCCTTCAATATGGACATGTGCTTTAGACTATAAGAATTGAAGTGCTTTCCAATTGTTGGGACCAGATCCTCTGTGAATTTTACTTTTTCAGTCAAAAACTTGATTAGACCACTTTCCATAAAGATATCAGACAGAAGTCTTCCAAATGGAATATAGGGTTGTGTAATACGGTGAACTGACTTTATTGAAATGTACGATAAGCAAGAGTCGCCACCGACTTTTATTTTATCCAAATTAATGAAAGGCTAAAAGAACAGAAAAAACCTTTTAAAAGAAACTGAGTTCGGGGGGTAATTTATACAAAGGGAAGGTGTAAGGCACCCTTTGCATCCATGGTTTTCCATGGGCTCTTAATTGCTTTGCTCTTTTCGAAACCAAAAGTTTAGAAATGTAGAAGAAGAGAATAAGGACTTTAGCTCGTATATGAGCGTAGCCTTTTTGAAGTTTTTTAATAAAAGGGTAGAAAAGGGAATTTAAACCAGAACATGAAATTAAGGGCAAATTACCTCGGCATTTTTAAGATTCTTTTAGCCTTTCAGGGCTATCCATACCATAGGAGGGTAGGAAGTCCTTTTATTTGGAGGTTGAAGGGTCGTCGAAATTATCATTCGCCATAAGACTGTCCCTGCCATAGAGAGGCAGGTAGTCTAAGGGGAGGATCAGAATAGCCATCATTATTAGGCAACCAGAGGACACCTCAGCATTTCGTAGGCAACTTTGAGGGACGAGATCATATTAGCGAATCGAAGGCAGCATCATTGGGACTTATGATCTTAAGAATGAACCGAGGGCAACATTGCTGAGGCGTCCTCGTATTCGAGGGACTTGGCTATTCTGCACTGAAAAACACAAGGCAACAAGGCAACAAGCAACAAACAAGAGAGGTTACCATAAAAGGTGTGTGGGTGCACAATCACGTGATTAATTCAGAAAATTATCTTGTAAATAGTTATTCTAAATTCAATTCGAGGTTACACTCCCTAAATTACTAACCACGCAGTTGAATAATATAAACAGTGTTAAGTGCCTTCAAGGCCACACAATACAGTCCAGGAGCAGTTACATAATATACCATGGGGATGGGGGGAAAAGCAATAAGAATAAAAACCCCAACAAAGCAAATAGTTTGACATAAGTAATAATAAAAGGAAATTAAAAATAGAATAAGTTTAAGGGTTACCGAACAATCGAGCTTTGACCGGTTGGTTAACCCTGAAAATTGGCAAAGGAAAAATAAACAGAAGGGTAAGTGTAGGAGGAGTTCATTGACGTTTGAAAGTAAACCCTAATTTATTTTATAAGGCAAAAATAAAATGATATTTAAAATAATAATAAAATCAGGGACTTAGCTTTTTGATCTGATATGGTGCGTAATCGGACGAACCCTGATGGTAACCCTGAAAAACTGCACAAAGAAAAAAGGAAAATTTTCAGTGTAGGAATGATCCTCGTAACCCTGATTGGGGCACAAGTTAATCATGATTAATAGAAAAAATATTAATTAATTATTGGTTTTCAACCTAATTAATTAAATCGATGAAAATAAAGTTTCGATTAAATTTTCTAACCCTAATATTTATTTTTAATCAATTAATAAAAATTAATTAACTAATTAAACAAATAATTTAAACAAATTAAATTAATGTAAAACAATTAAAATAAAATTATTTAACAATAATTAAAATAAATAAATATTTTTTATTTATTATGTTTTTCTGTGAAAAAAGAAATTAAGAAAAGTTTTGTTTTTTAAAAGGTTTATATATATATATATATATATATATATATATATATATATATAAGGTACAAACAAATAATATATAATAAAAAAAAAACAAGTTTATGTAATAAAAAAGAAAAAAAATTGGAAATCTTAGCTTTTGATTCAGTGTGGCATGCGTGTGAGTTCCGTTGTGGACTTGCAACTCTGGGCGCGTTGGATGTGATGAGATCATGATCTGACGGTCGGAGTGATGAGGGCGCGTGACATGTATGAGGCTGCAACACACCGGATCCAAGGGCCAAACAAAATTAAAAAGCGCGCGCTGGGATTTGAATCCAGCCAATCCCGTGATGACATGCAGTCATCTTCTTCCTTGGATTCTTGCAGAACGCGCTTTTACAACGCTTTTACAACGCTTTTACAAAAGCGCTATTAAAAGAACCGACTTTCCACACCTGTGAAATCAAGGAACATACCAAAACAAAACAAAAAAATTTCGCGAACCCCTTATTGTGATCGTCCAAGTGCCCTGAGTTCAAAAATATCATTGATTTCCCCTAATTTTGCCTCAAATACAAAGCCGTAATTTGGAGCTTCGAACCATAACATGGCGAATCATAATATATGCACGTAACAAGCAAATTGACAGCCCAGGAGTGATAAATACATCACAACAAACATATATATGCTATTAAAACATGATGAGGATGCATAAATTATGGAGATCGAAGAGTTCTTTAAAAATGCAAACCGTGGCTTATTGGAGGCAAATATGGGAGTGTTGATGTCGTGTGATGATTCCAATCGCCTCAGGCACCTTTAGGGAACGTGTTGGAAGCCTTGGATTGGATTGAATCTTCCTCAAACTCAAAAACCGAATGTCACTTTTTTCTTGAAATTTTAAGAACTCAATTAGGGTTCTTGGAGGCAGAAATTTGTCACCCTTGCCATCTGTGAATGTTAGGTACTTATAATGGAAGGGTTAGGGCAACAGAAATTTGATCAAATCTCCTTGAATCAATCTTTTGCAAATTGATTGAAAATTGATTTTTAATGTTTCTAAATTTGATCAAATTCAATCTTTTTCACCCAATCTTTCCTTGCACGAAATTTGATTGACTTGGAGGAATATATTGATTGATTTCTTGACTTAAAATCAAAGCCAAATCATATCTTTCATTAATTTACTATTTTATATAATTAAATTATGATTTAAATGAGTAAAAACGATAAAATAATCAATAAAAATAATATAAAATAGAGAGATATATTTTTGGGACGTGCATGGGCTTAAGATGAAGATTGGATGAAAAGAATATAGGCCCATTTGGAAATATTTGGAGTTTTGGACCTTTTCTCTTCATGCATACCCTTGAAAATAGGTGAACTTGTGCACCTTGCCATTTCTTCATATTTCAACATTTTTTCAAGTTCTTGGACTTTTTAGAAACCTTGAAGAGTCCTCTAATCAATTTTTTTGGTCCTATGTCAAAATAATTTTCCATGCTCCTTGTATGCTCTTTTGAAAAAGACGACTTTTGGTTGACTTTCAAAAGGGACCTGTAATGTTTTGATCCATATCTCTCAAATGAAGCCTTTTTGGCCTTGGCTTGTAAGAGACAAAATTGTAGGGAATTCAGTTTCCTTAAAAATTAGCTTTGGATGGAAATTTTTTGATGTTCCATGTAGGAGTTATGGCTGGTCAAAGTTCAGTTGACTTTCTCCTATGAAAACCCTAATTTAGAAACTTTTGAATTTGTTGATTTCTGATCTTTCCTTGATGAACCATGATCAATCCTTGATCAAATGGTGAATGATACTTCAAAATAAGGTCGTTGACAAAAAAATCAGGAGTTTTGACTGTACTTTGACCACAGTTGACTTTTAGGTCAAACTAGTCGACTGTTGACTTTCTGAGCAATTGAGTGATCAATCCTTTGAATTAGAGCCTGAATTTTGTCGTGGAGATAGTTTGAAACATCATAAGCCATATGAGATGCCTTGGAGCCTTTGGTCCATTGATTTTCTTCAGGGAACCACAAACCTTAGTTCCTTGAGCCATTGTTTAGGAGGGGTGTCTTTGAGCCTTGAACTTTGATATGGGATGGGCAAATTTTGGGGTACAACAGGTTGAATCTTCATGTTCTCATTATCTGTGGTTCTGGTATGGAAGATAGTGTCCCTTAGATAGTGGAGTAGAATGGAGGGAAGATTCATCTTCTTATGAGTCATCACATAGTACACCATATACTTTTGATTTCTGTTTAAGTAATCTGAAGAGTTTGAGTAAGGTCTAGGGTTTATGCATCCCAAAATGATCTTATGCCAAATCCTCAGATTGTCATGAAGATCAACTGCTTTGTAATCCTTTGATTAGGAGTAAAGTTCTTGAAGATAGCCATATGGATGGTTCTCCTTAGAAAGGTTCATTTCTCTCTCATGTTGTAGACACATTTCCCTTCTGAAAATATCATCCCCAAGAATTATCAAATAGATTTTTCAGTAATGATATTTTGGAGCCTAGAACGTGAGATACAATATGTAGATTGTCGCACTCAGCTTGTCTCCAGAAGTCCTTTATGAGTGCTTCATAGTTTGGATCGTACATTCTTTCAAAATAGCTTTTCCACCCTTGAGCATTCAACTCTTGACTTAAATCAATATTGTTTGCATCCATATTCTCAAAATCAATCAGATGTTCATAAAGTACTTTTAGGTCTTGAGCAGGAGTGATGTACTGAACTTGAATATTTCTCCTTGTAATATGATTTTCATCAATACTTAATGCAGTTAAAGAACTCGGATGAAAGGTTGATGAGGAAACATGAGCAGTTGAGGATGAAGGAGGAATGGTTGTTGTTGAAGGAGCAACTGTAAATGATAACCCATAATGATTCAAGCTTCATTCATACTCTTTTGAGAACTTAACAACTTATTGTTGTTGATGATTCATGATGATGTTATTGAGAAGATGTTGAAGTTGTTGACGTTGTCAAAATCGGTGAACAGTTGAGAGAACTGGGTTTTAGGGTTTCTAACAAGAGATGTGTGGAAGTGAAAGGTGCGGTGTTGTGTGAGTGTGCATATAGTAATTGGAAGAGAGAGAATAAAAAACAGTACAATCATTAGGGGTAATAAATGGAGATCATAATTTTGATTTTAATCAATTCTAAGAAAAAGAATCACACTGCTCGAGTGTCATTAGATATGATTAATAGTAAGTATAATTGACGTTGCACGTATTAATCATGCTAAATGGCACGTTTAATACACTCAGAGTCTGGAAAATCAAACGATTTCCCTCTAATCAGAGACGTTTCTAACGAAAACATCTTCTGATAAATTGAGGTTCTGAATAAGATAAAATGACAATAGTACTAACACAACATATGTGAATGTTAAAAGTGAAAAATAATTTTTGTCATACCTTTCACTTACCTCGTCTTCATTCAAAATGCATGATGCTCTTTTCCAGAAGTGTTCTGATATGCTGGCTTTGTGCTGATAAGATGGCTTCTGAAGAATGTGACACATTCTGATTATGCTGGCTTTTGATAAATATGGATGGCTTCTGATCTTTGTTTAGCTTGAAATCTCAGAAGGAATTTCACTTCTCCCATCTTACACATTTCAAACTCAGTTCTTCTTCTTTATTGAGCTTGTTTCTGAACACCCAACTGGTTTCAAATATCTTTGGGTTTCTGAACAAGATCTTCAAACATCATTCAAAAAATAAATATTTTTTTATTTTTCTTTCTTCAGTTTTAAAGGATTATAAGGATCAGCAACAGATTCCACTAAAAGATTCTTCCACAGTTTGTGATTTTGTGTTTCAGATTCTGTAGCTTTTTGAGCTTTTATAGTATCCTTAACAACAAATACTTATTTCCTTTGGTTTCAGAGTCAGTAATCTTGCCTTCTAATTATCTCTGAAACCAACGAGGTCTCCAAGCCTAAGTTCCAATTGTTTGAACATATGCCCTTCTCTCGTCGTATGTAGTGAGTAACCATTCTTCTTTATCATTAGAGTCTGACACATCATCGGTTGTCAGTACGCTTTCTGATATGTCTTCATTAGTGATTGTTCTAGTTATGAGTGCCACTTTAGCTTTTTCTTCATCAAAATCTTCATCTTCTGAGTCAGAATCATCCCATGTTGCCATGAGACCCTTCTTGGCTTTGAACATTTTCTTAGGCGTGTTTTCTTCCCTAAGATTTGGACAATCATTCCTGTAGTATCCAGGTTCATTGCACGCATAGCATATAACTTCTTGCTCATAAGCTATCATTCTTCTTCTTGAAAAGCCTTTGTCTTTTCAGACTTAGACTTTAGAGCCTCGGATTTTTCTCTCCTCTGAGGTTCATCTTCTTGAAGCTAGATCTCATGACTTATCAAAGAACTTATCAGTTCCTTAAGACTGGTGTTGTTCAGATCCTTTGATAGTTTCAAAGCAGTTACCATTAGTCTCCATTTCTTAGGCAGGCTTCTGATAATCTTCTTAACATGATTTGATGTAGAATAACCTTTGTCCAGAACCTTAAGCCCTGCAACAAGAATCTGAAATCTTGAAAACACCATTTCCACAGATTTATCTTCTTCCATCTCCAAGGCCTCATATTTCTGGATTAGGGCAAGAGCCTTTGTCTCCTTAACTTGAGCGTTGCCTTCATGAGTCATTTTGAGAGAATCAAATAAGGACTTTGCAGTCCCTTTATCAGTGATCTTCTCATACTCAACATGAGAAATAACAGATAACAAGATTGACCTGGCTTTGAAGTGATTCTCGTAAGCCTTCTTCTGATCATCAGTCATTGCACTTCTTGAAATTTTGACACCATTTGCATCTACTGAATAACTGTAGCCTTCAGCTACCCGATCCCAGAGATCAAAGTCAAATGCCATGAAGTATGTTTCAATTCTATCCTTCCAACAGTCAAAATTTTCTCCATCAAACATAGGAGGTTTAGAACTATAATGATCTTTATCCTTATTATCAACAGTAGCATTGTTGGTAGGAATCCCTTCGGGTTCAACCATTATTTTTTACACAGCCTAGATCAGTACTGAACACTATAAGGTGCCTGATAAAGATTCAAACTCTTTATCACCACTCAGAACCGGAGCTCTGATGCCAACTGAAGTTGTGAAAAATACTAGAAAATGGGGGTTTGAATAGGGTTTTAAAACATAATGCTTTTGATAAAAAAATTCCCCTTTCTTAAAACCACAAACTTTCTACTCTTTATAATAAAAAAAGATGCGAGAAGGAAAGAACGCATTATTTTTATACCGGTTCATTTGACAAATATCAAGCTAGTCCAGTCCATCCTTCCCGAGGTGATTTCGCCTCTCTCAATGCAAGTGCAAAAGCTGGTGACTAACAACCTTGCACAGGCAACCCCTGTGACTAACAACCTCTAAGACTCTCTAGTGCTAGATGTAACACCCCAAATCTACCATGCAAATATACAGGAAAATCAGAGTGTAAAAGTCTCAAAACATACATCACATTTGAGGCGTCACAATTACATCGTAAAACAAATCATGCACATGCTCACACACACACACACGCACACATATATATATATATATATATATATATAGAAACATAGCAAATAATACAAAGGAAACTCACATCCATTAAACATCAATACTCGAATAGTCATAATATCACAGTGGAACAACATCAACAACAATATTCAAGTCATACATGCCAAACATGGGCAACTGAAAATCCAACATATCTCTATAGGACATAACAACATAATCCAATGAGAGATAACAATATCCAAATATAATAAGGAAAACGAGAAGACAACATGAAATAATCAAAACAAGTTAGACGTCCCCCGAGTGCTACGTATCAGAGCATAGACACACCGACACGAGCTAAAAAGTAAACGGCTACTCCACATTGTTACCTGCACGTTACCAACAGAGGGTAACATTCAAATAGAAAGGGTAAGATATCATTCATTATAAAGAAACATACGATAATATTCAAAGAAAGAGAAAAGATCATACATTGGTCTCCACTTCTCAATATATATCATATACCACAATTCACATCACTTAAACAACTTGCAAACGGTAAATAATGTCAATAATTCATTTATGAAAAATATAGTCAATTACCACACATATCCAATAACGCAACTATCTCATCAACACATCTTATCATCCACGTCATAATCACAATCATTCAAATACAACTCATCATGCGACTTTACTTTATGCAACTCAAACTATGCAAATGCATGTGGTACCATTGGAGTAAACTCCCGTCTCCAACAGTTTACCATTGGGCCATCTCAAACATTTGCCACAAGGGCCGTCTCAAACAACTGCCACAAGGGTCGTCTCAAACAATGCACTGGATGCGACTCAATGATGCACACCCATATTCACACTTAAACAACTTAAACAACTTAAACAACATAATCAACTTGAACGACTTAATCAACTTCAACTTCAACGACATAATCAATATTGAAATCCAACAATAACAACATCAACATTATCATTCACGACAATTCAATACATTTCCAACATATATTCACGGCATTCCACACATTAATTGCTCAACTTCTCAAAACATCATCAAAATAACAACATACAAGTTAAGGAAGAATTAATAAAAGATTCTCAAAGTTTTATAAAGCATATACAATAGATAGACATTGATTAAAGCTTCACGGAGGTTCAAACGGCACATAAAAACAAGTTACGATTCAAAAGATACATCGTGTCAAAGTTTGAATAAGTTTTGCACAGCAGGGTCCGCTTAGCGACCCTCCAGGACGCTTATGGAAATACAATTTCAATAACCCCGCTTCAAGCGGCTAAAAACAATATCGAAATGCAAACCGAGCTCCGCTTAGCGGACCAGGTCCGCTTAGCGAGCCTCTTTTATTTTTCAAAAACGAACAGCATCCGCTTAGCTGCCTCGCGTCCGCTTAGCGGACGTGCGATTATGCAAAAAAATCTTATCAGTGACAGACCTGCGTAATCACTCATCCACCACCCAAAACTCATTCTAAACAGGAATTAAAAACATATAATCACAAAATCTATCATCAAATACCAATTAGAACACATTTCCAACCAAAGATTCATGCATTTTCATCATAAACCCTAGAATTTTACACACAATTCCATGGATACAACACATAATCAAAACCCCACCCTAAACATCATCATACATCCCTTTAGCATGAAAGAACATCACCCTTAAATTGGGATTTAGATTGAAGCCAACTCTAATCTTCAATCTCTCTTTCTCTTCTTCTCTTCTCTCTTCTCTTCTTTCACAAAATTCCCAAATGAGCTTCTAATTCTATTTTCCTCTAAAACCCTTGTTTTTTAAACTTGTACTATATTCTAATTGCTAATGGACCCTAATTAACACCTCTCTAATGCTAATACTATCATATGCCCAATAACTAGTCTAATCACCAACTTATGTCATTTACTAGTAAAACTCAATAAATAACATAAAGCCACATAAGCACATATAAACACACTTAATCCACATAATTCACAAATAATAAAATAAAACACGAAATAATTAATACGGGCGTTACACTAGACTTCTCGAGACTACTGACCTTCACTCGCTCTCTCAAGGAACAATCAAAAAACCTTTGATCAGGGTTTGTTTACAATATAATGCTTCTACACAAGCTGAATGTAAACTTTTCTTTTTCAAATATAAGACTAAAAGAAATATGAAGCTATTAACAGTCTATACAGAGTGAATATGATCGTGAGTGTTCTTGCTTCTTCTTTGAGTCTTTAAGCCCTTATATAGGAAATACAATAATATATCCGTTGGAGGGCAGTTCTAGAACATCCAGAAGTTTGGCGGCTTGAATGTAGTGGGAGACAAGATAGTACGCAACGTACGTCCTTTCTTGGTAGTGTAACGAAACATTCGTCTGTACCTTGTACTTCGTACTACATAGTAACGTTATATTCTTTCCTTCTTGAACTTCAGAGGCTCACAACAAGAGTTGGAATAAAAGAAAATAAGCTTTGGATTCTTCAAAACTTCAAGTATTCAGAGTTACATCTTTAGAGTCTTCAGCATTTGGTCTTCAAAATCCTTTGTCTTTAGAAACTTAAGTCTTTAGAGCTTCAAGTCTTCAGAGTCTTCAGAACTACGTCTTCAGAATCTTTCAGCACTTGGTCTTCAAAATTGGTTTCTTCAGACTTCGTAACAGAGTGATAACTTCAGATGTCTGTGCTTCTGAAGTGGTTGCTACTGTTCATCAAAACGTGTGTAGCGCAGAATAATAACCTGGTGGCTTGTGATGTTTTGGCCACGCCTTTTCATCAGAATCATAACCTTTTTGTTATATACTCGACAAAGCAAACATTAGTTTAACAAAAATTTTCATACCCACATACACATTTCTATCATCAAAACTCAAAGACGTATTGCATAACCAATCTTCTTCTAACAACTGTTTCTATCACTGATCATGCCCATTCATAAGGATAACTAAAGGAAAATTTTAATTTCTGCTGTGTTTTGTGATACAATTTTCCTTCATATAAATCCCTAAATGGAAAGTATTTAACCAAGGTAAATACAAAATATTCCTTTGGTGAATTTTACAATTCTACCCTTTCTAGAATAAGGCTCACTCACAAAGGCATTTGACTAAAACATTTACTGAGAGATAGTTAAATCAATTTTTAGAGAGAGAGAGAGAGAGAGAGGGAGAGAGATGAAAGTGTCAAAACACAATTATAGATGCTTTAAAATGAAAAATGATACCTCTATTTATAGGCAAGAGGGTGGCTCAAAAAGGAATTAGCATTAAATGAATTTTATGTTAGCGAATCGATTAGACCAAGTTGCTTATCAATTAGATGATGCAAATATATAATTGTAAGTTCTCAAAATGGAAAGTTTATATATCTAGTCATTGCACCAAATCAAGGTGAATTCAAACTAGTTTGGGCCTTAAGTATGTGTAAATCTAATCGATTGGATATTCTAATCGATTAAAAAAGCCAAAATTTTGCCCATGGCTTATTTGACTTCCCCCAAGTCATCTGATATAACTTATAGATGTTTTTCGAAGTATTTTCTTTTGGAAAATCATTTTGAAAAAGGTTTTGGTGTGTGAGTGTGTGTGTGTGTGTGTGTGTTTTAGCCTTGTACTTTTATGAAAAAAATCCCCTTTTCTTTATATATGATAACTCACTTACTAAATTAGGGGATTACTCATTTTCTACAACCTTTTTCCATACGATGCTCTTTAAGTTGACATTGCTTGAGATATCTTGATATGATACTTTTATATTATTTCCATTTAATTTATCCTCATTAGATATCCAAGCTTATCAAACCATAATACTTAGGTTTACATCTTTAATCGCTTAATCATTCATGCTTGACTTACCATAGTTTTCACCAGAGTTTTCATCATGGTGGTTGTCATCATCAAAAGTAGATGTCACATTACCTATAAAACTAGGTTCCACGGCTCTTGACATACTTCTTGAGGTGTCCCTCTTGGATCAGCCTCTCAATATCTTTCTTGAGTTGGTAACAATCCTCAATATGGCGTCCCTTGACTCTATGGAATTTTCAGCATCTTCGAGGTGCATGATCCATTAAATCCGCCTTTAGAGATGAAGGTGTGGGAATATTATGAAGGTGAAGAACCTCGCGCCAGATATGTTCATGATGAATGTTGAGAGGCGTGAAGATCTTCGTCGTTTTGCCTATTCTCTTGAACACATTTTTGTCTTTGATGGGAGAGGTATAATTACTCTTCCTCAAGTTTTGTGAACCTTCAGTGTTGGGAACATGTTCCTTGACGTCTCGCGCCTTCTTTTTTGTGTTGCTTTACTCTCCCTTTGTATAGCATTCTTCTCTGGTGACCACTTATGCCAATAAAAGCGCTAGTTTCTAACCGAGATACTCGTTGAAGTGTCATCCGTTGAGTCCATTTTGGAACGACCCCACAAACATCTCTTGGTTTAGGGGAAAAACCATGATGGTGGATTCATTAAACTAGGCGAGATAGTCCCTCAACGACCCTCATTGACCCTGTTGTATATTGAATACGATGGTGGTGGACATCTTCTTATGATGACTAGAAGCGAATTGTCCTCCAGTTTTTTATTTTGTTAGTGTAGTTCTTACATGGGGGCGTGTATCTCCACCAAGGCGATGGGGACACTGATAAGTGCCAAAATATCTTTATTTTGAGTATATAATTGTGGCACTTATTGATTCATTTGTGTACCAATTAATATTTTTCCATTCATTTTATAGGTATTCATGCAGATTTGGAGCATTGAGTAATAAAGGCCAAAGGCTAAGCTTCAAGAATGTAAATTTTATCAATTTATCAAAGAATAAGGCTCAAAATAAGGATGATAAAATCATCAATTTGGTTGCCATTTAGTCATTGTTAGGTAGAGCATTGAATAAGCTTTCCAACACTTCGAATCGAGCGCAATTCGGAGTTACGGTTCTCAAGTTATGGCGAAAACAAAATTTGGTTTTTTTCTGCTACCGCTTATCTCGCTAAGCGAGATTGCTTGTGACAGCAGCTCGTTAGAAGGGGCAAAAATCACTTTTTTTAGGTTATGTTTTGGGGTATTTGTTCCCAACTCATCAAAATCTCATTTTTAGGTTAGAAAACAACTATGGAGCTTGCATTTGGATGATTGGAGGTGGATTGATTGTCGAACGGAGCTGACAAACCGGGAGATTTTCGGTTCATTTCTCTTCCTCTTTGTGTTTTCTCTTATAGTTAGGTTTTGTGTATGTATTTACTTTGAACTCATGTATATTTGTCGCCCATGGCGTTATATAAAACTTGCTTTACAAATTTGTGTTGATTGTTATCTTAGATTTTTGCTTTGTGCTCAGGATCTGGGTTGCTTTAGAGATAAACTTCTTGAATCCTTATCTAGGATGATTATCTATTAGTTTCTAAACTTTAGAGATGGATTTAGAGTTGACATTCACTGTGGGTATCTATACTTAATGCTTTCGTGTTTAAGCGGCGCACAAGAGATCGCCGACGCGAGAATACAGATGTTCTTGCAGCTTTGCATTAGAGATAACCTTAGTTGTGAGTTGATCTCATATGTGCTCCAAAGATGGCCACTGATGTGAGAGATACGTGATGAGATAAATGAGTATTGCAGGTTGAGTATAACTGGTCGATAAGTTTAAGTTTGTGAGAAGTAGATTATATGCAATGCTTAATAAATCTTCTCTTTCCGTAGAATGAATTCTTTTGTGTTAATATTTACTTTTCCGTTTTTACACTTTTATTCATTCAAACCCGAGTTCGAAACCATATAAACCGTTGAATGGCATTCTCACCATCTCTGTGGACACGATAATTCCTGGATAAATATTTCCAAATCTTGTATTGCTTGCCACTATGCTTGCTTCAACAGACACCGCTGCCACTGGCATCCTTTGTTGTAGGGGCTGAATCCATCCTGTCAACCATGATTGCAAAAGGTTAGGTATAGAAGTGGAGGATGATAGTGCATATGGTGATTTTAATAAATAAGGTGTGGCCCAGGTAAGTTTTACCGGGGCCCCACAATGGGCGCCACTTTATTTGTAAAAAATTATAGGTTTGCATGTTAACCCTGTAAAGGCAAGGGCATTCAAAGGCGTAAGTAGGTATATTATGATAAATGGTTGTTATGGCTTGCCCACGGCGGCGAGAAGTCTTGTATGGTGGTGTTTATCGCAGTTTAGAGGATTTGCTCGTTTGAAGTGAGATGCTCTATCTATAGAGTAGGTAAGGTTTGATCTATATGAGTTAAGATATTTGTTCTCCCGTTAGATGAGAAATATTTATAGATACTTTGTTGGTCTAGAGTTTAGAAAACCCTTTAGGGGTAGGAACCGCTCCCCCTGATTTAGGGGAGACTGTTGACTACCTATTTCTTATAGAGTTGTGGTGTGACTCTTTCTCACATAACAAAGAGGAGATAGTGGTATTATACATATCATTTATACAGGGGCGAGCCCCCCATGTTCTATATGGATGTTGCCCGTGAGACATCTCTTATTTAGGATCTTCACACATAACATTACAATTTTAATAATAACTTGAGCTTTTCAAGTTATATCCATAAACCTTTATTACAAGTGAATCGAGATATTTTATACTGTTTTATCTCCCAAACAAACAAGAACTTTTATGGGTTGAGCTCACGAACCAAGTAGAGATTTTACTGGATAATCTCAATAACCAAACAAAACTTTTACCGGACCGAGTTCTAAAAACAAACATGGATTTTCACTGGTGTATCTATAGAAATAAACAACGACCTTCAAGAGAATCACACTCGTGAAACAAACAATGGCATGACACCAATATAACACTTTCCTCACAAGTAGTTTTCACTCACAAGGCACTAAGGCAATTTTGGTGAAAGAGAAATGTTAAAGAAATAGAAAGAGAGTTATAAAATAATAAGAAATAGAAAAACTCTTATTTCTTGTGTGTTTACGAACAAGAAGGCCTCATATATATAGGAGAAAATAAGGCTAAAAAGGAAACAATTCATGGACCGAATTAATAGAATAATTGACTAGCCCGATCAATTTTTGCACCTCAATAATTGATTGTTCAAGCCATAAATGAAATATTTTGATACTTAGTTGTTACTAATTATTAAGATATATATTTATAATATTCTAAGAGATATTGTTATACCCCAAAATTTGCCCACATATTTTTCAAGAAAACTCCAATCTGAAAATTAAGGGTCTCATATAATCATGGATTTTTATTTCAACAAATGTCCTAACATATGAAACACTTAGTTTTTAGAATTTTTCGTATACGGTAATTTGGTCTGCAGTTGAATTTATTCTTACGCAAACGCCAAATACTGTTTATTACTTCACACATGCTATTTATTTATTTACAGATAAATAGTACTGACACAATTGGTACAGAGTTAAATCTTTTTGCAGGCGCAGAATCAGGAAACTCAGACTGTACTGTCAGTCGACAGCCAAACTGCTGGCAGTACAATTCTCAGTGTTTTGTGCCATCAATCAAATCAATCTTTCACAATTCAAAATTCCAAGATTTTTGTTCAAAGAAGTCTTCTGAATATCACATGATTAGCAGAGACTCAACACTGCACAAAAATCAGGTACGCTTAACTGTCTCCTACACAAACAGTCCCTAATCAGGGTTTTTCTTGTTTTTACAGGGGCAACAAGTTTTTGAGAGCTCAAATGGATTTCATATACATCCATATATCTCAAAGTACCATCATACAAATTTTCAAACTTCAATTCACTCAGACGCACCGTCAGCAGCTCAAACAGTCAACAGACGACCCGTTTGACCAAAAAAGTCAACAGACAGTCAAAAATGAAATTTTTTGTCAAAGTCCATATTTTGTCAAAGGATTCATCATTTGATCATTGGATGATCATAATTCATCAAGGAAAGATCAAAAATCAACAAAACCCTAAGATTCAAAATTAGGGTTTTTGCCTGAAAAGTCAACTCAACTTTGACTGATCATAACTCTCTCATCCTTCATCCAAAAAATTCAAACCAAAGCTTGTTTTGAAGGAAATTCAATTATCTTTCAAATGCCATTGATCCCATGATCATTGGATTCACCATTTGAAAAATATGACCAAAGACATTACAGGTCATTTTCAAAGTCAACAAAAAGACACTTTTTTCAAAAGGACACACAAGGAGCTTCAAAAATCATTTTGACATGAGACCAAAGACATTGGTTAGAGGACTCTTTGAGGTTTCCAAAAAGTGCAAGATCTCCTTCATATGACAAAATTTGAAGGATTTACACCTTGTTGAAGTTGGCTAAATTTTGGTAAAATGCATGAAATCAACATTGCTCAAAAATGTATTTTTTCCAAATGGGGCCAAGTTTTCAGCATTCAAACATCATTTCCATGTTACTATGGGCCTCCCACGACCAAGACTAAACCCATACCTTTTTTTATCCATTTTTGCATGATTTTATCTTACTTTAAGATTAAAATTAAAAGGAAAATGCATGGATAAAGGTTAGCTTACAAATCAAGCATGACTCACCTCAAAGAATCTTCATCTTTCTGCAGAGAATTGAAGGGCAAGGCAGGTGCATTGAAGGCAAGATGACTTGGTCAAGAATTCAAGCTTTTTTATATTAAAAAATGCAAAGTTTCAACAAAGGCAACTAAGACACATCTTAGCTTCATTTCTAAGCACACATAGCTTATAAATAAGCTATCTTAGTTCAGCAAAGAAGAGGACACGAATTCAGAAGCATAGCATAGCATATAACACTTGTAATCACTTCAAAAAATTCAAAGAAAAACTCAAATTCGAATTTGTAATTTCAGTCCATTTCAATACAAACTAAGCATTCATACACCTTCCTTAAACATCACTGAAACTATCTCAATCAATTACAAGCCTTGAAGCTCACTGAATCGAGCTACACAGGTCAAAATTTGTTCAAACTAAAATCAATTCGTATCTGGTTATTCACACATGTTTAACAAGATGTAGACATACTATTGAGTTTGGTTTGAGGTGTAGATCATTTCTGGAAACTTAATTGAAGTTTGGACACGTATAAACGAAACTACCATTTTAGGGTTCATAGCTTCAAATTTAGGGCTTTCCAAATTAGGCAAAATTAGAAGTTCTAAATAGCACCATTAGATTCGTATGGACAAAACGAATTGAATGGTACCATCGCGCTAAATGTATGTGTGCGTTTGACCCTATTCGCTATTTTGCAGGTTTAGTAAGTAACCAATTACAGCGCTTTTGGTAAGAAAGCGCTATTAAAAGTCTTGTCTGAAGGTTGAAGACGAAGACGTGTCCCCCCCCCTATTGGTTCTGACGCGCGCGCTTTTTTGAATATAACCCTTGGTTTCAGTGTTTTGCAGGCGTGTCATAAGTGATGTTCCCTCACCATCTGGACCATCTGATCTCATTTATGACTCATCCAACGCTCCAGATCACGCATGCACACCATGCTCCCTCACAAACAACCACACAGGATCAGTATCCTTTATTTCTATTTTATTTTCTATTTTTATTTTAATTTCTTTGTTAAATTAATTAAAAATAGTTTTAAAAATCCAAAAAATACACAAAAAATATTTTTAGACTTCTAAAATAATATATTATTTTCTGAAATAAAAATATTTTATTTTTTTTCATAATTTCAATATTTTGCATAATTAATTAGTATATATTTATATATTGGCTTTTTAATTATTCTAACCAATCAAAAAATCATAAAAAAAATTTGTTCATCATGTTAAATATTGTTTATATATTATAAACTAATTTTGTACCTATTTTGAATAATTTTCTTTTTAAGTTTTAATTATTTGTATAATTATTTGTATAATTATGTTTTAATTAACTTAAATCAATTTCAAATCAATTTCCAAAAATTCAAAAAAAATTAGTTTTGTTTTAAAATTAATTAACAAATATTTTGTACATATTTTAAACTTAATTTCTAGGTTTAAATCTATTTTCATCTTTTTTCTTCATTTTAATTTAATTAATCATGCATTAATTATAATTAAAATCAATCATAAAAAATCCAAAAACATGCCTTTTATTTTTCTTGCAATTTCAATTCCTAGATAAATGTATAGGATGTCAAATTCATGTAAATAGGCTAGTTTACATTTCCCGCACAATCGATGTAATAGCGTAGATTTACTTTCCGCACTTTACATTTCCGCATTTTAATTTCCAGCAAATATAAACTGCGTGTATGTCAAAGATAAAATTGAACCGTTAGATCACTAACTTCAAAGATAAATATTTGAATCCAATCACAATCACATTTGCACCTCTTCAGGTAATCCTTTTTCACAATCTTTCAAAATCAAAGTCAAAATTCCATTGTTTCGAGTACAAAATCGAACCTTGCTTTTATATCCGGTGAAAGGATAGATTTTTAAAGGAAATAGGATAAAGACCTTACAACTCAGGGTAGACCTCCTAGTTTGCTTGCTCAAATCAAAACAAACAAATTCTCATACACTGCTGTTTTTCAAAACAAAACTTTCCAAAAAGACAATATTTTGTATACATCCAAACACGGATTATTACAAAGTTAACGTTCTTTTCAAAACATCTTTCGAAAGATAAACAAGCATTTTGTATACATCCACACACGGATCATTACAAAATTCAATTTACAAAGGTATTTGAAACCACATATGAGCAATTTCAGAGCAATTGAAAAGTGATCGAAAGACAAGTGAGCTAAGCAAACTTAAGAGCCCATGGATAACCATGGATACAAAGGGTGCTAACACCTTCCCTTTGTATAACCTACCCCCTTACCCAGAATTTCTTAAAGGTCTTTTTTCTGTTTCTTTTATAAACCTTTCCTTAATTGGATAAAATAAAAGGTCGGTGGCGACTCTGTGAATTTTCAAAAAAATGCGAAAGCATTAAGCGACAAAAAAGAGTCAGTTCACGTATCTCTACAGATCAGAGGTATGGCCCGGTATTAAAAAAAAAATCGGAGGTCCACAGATATTATAAGACATTTATAGTATTTTAAGTGATATTATAAGATTATAATAATATAATTTATTCTAATGGGATATTTTTTGAGATTTTGTTATAGATTTATTGAGTTTTTGGAATTATAAATAGGTATCTCTTCTGTTATTATATTGTGATAATTTTAGAGTTTTAGAGAAAAAGGGAGAATTAAGGGTTTAGGACTTAAGGGAACCCTTTTAGAATTGTGTGGAAGGGTCAGGCGATACTTCTTGATATCTTGTGTTTGAGTGATTCATATATTGGGAATTGGAGAGGTTGGGAAACACTTGGGTAGAAAATAGGGGTTTGTTCTTGAGAGCCTTCGGGGTTTTTTTTAGGAACTTTGAAGGTGAATGCTATTTTCTTGTAACTCATTTATAATATCTTGTAATAACTTTCTGGGTATAGTGAATTGGAGAGTTGATCTCTCCCCTAAACGTAGATCTTTTGATCGAACTAGATAAACAAACCTTTCTCCTTTCTCGAGTTATTTTCTTCTTATTAGTTATTATTGTTGAAGGCCGTTTATTTTGGTTGCTACTGTTCTTTGTCCCCACACATCAAATTTCTTGGTGGGATTAAATCATAAATAGTTTCTTCCAATTAATTATTCTATCTATTTTACAACAAGTGTTAAGAAACTGTCCCAATAGATCTTAGACTCAACAAAGTGAAAATAGTGGATTATATGACTACAGTTAATCGATTATGCAGTTGGAAAAACTCTCCATTTGATTAGACAACCCCTCGTTAATTTGCTAGGCCTTAAAAAAAATTCATATGGTTTTAACAAAATAATAGAGGTCTTAAAATTTTTTAGGGATGTGTGAGTCTGAGTTGTCTTTGAATAGTAGGAGTTACTCTTATTTCATAAGATTCTGGTAACTCAGACATATAAGATCAAACGAGCTTTCACATTTTCTCTCTTTCAGAACTCTGAAGCTTTGAAGTTTCTTTTCCATATACCCTGATCATATAAGCTCTTAATTGAAACCCTGAATATTCTACATGATGAGACTTGAGATATCTTCAGGTTAATCACCATCCTTAGAGAGTTAGAAAGATAGAAGCACCGACTTCAACAAGCATCGTCGTTGTGGTCATCAAAACACTAACACACTCAACAACATCAAGATCATTAGCTATATACCATCAAGTACATAGATCCACATAAGATGCATGTGGAGGCCATATTTTAGTGCCTACTTGCTGCAAACTGGTGGACTAGTTTATTCACTAGATTTTGATAGTTGGTGCTTGAGGGTCAAGGCAGAACCATATATCGCCTCAGGGTTGTGTTTTTGAAGGTATTAAAGAGATTGCATTTCAAGGAATCAAAAGCTTTAATGATTGTCATTTGCGTGTTGATGGAGGTGACATATTCATACGAGTCGATGCGCCCATCAAACTTACCTATTGAAGGCAGCCAAAAATTATTTGTGACGGGCGCCTCCCATATCATTTGAGAAAGGTTAAGGGTTTGGCATTTCCACCTCGTTTGTAGGGTCTGCTTCATGTTGGAGAGCTACTGGATATGGAGGATGTTATCCTCCAAAGTTTGGTTATGAAAACGTAGATTGTCCATAGCAACATACATCTCTACTATGGCGCTTTCCTCGCCTTCAGATTCTTGGTTGGCCGAAGTTGTTGTCTTTTTGTTCACCATGATGGTTAGGGAGGTTGAACGTGAAAACAATGATCCAACTGGATGTTATACGTCTCTTAGAGAGTAGCAACCACTTTTTGGAGTATATGGGAGTTGACAATTAATCCCGTATAAATAAGAATAGCATGGTTAACTTTCTCCTGACTTCTTCCACACTGTTGCAGACTGGGCCCATGTCTTCCCACTTCGGACAAGCTATCCTAAAAATAGGCGACATATTCGAGTAAGAGACGTCGCATCTAATAAATAGACGATTGATCTAAATACTGCCAACCAAATAGATTTTATAGGTGACGGGCTGCATCACTTCCCTTTCCACGTCATCTTTTTTGGGCCCTTCACAAATATATCAATACATATACCATCTTAAAATTAAAGTTTTATTCTAATTTGTTCCTATAAAAACTTCTTTGTAAATGAATAATTGTAATCATGTATAATTACATGTTGAGATTATATCATTTTTCAACGTGAGACTCTTCAACCAAAAGACACTGTTTTCTTCTAGTTTTAAAGCAATCCTTGTTTAAGCTTATGCATGACTAATAATGTACGAGATCCACCACGGTCAAGCTCACATTCTCAGGTGTCTCTTATATCCAAATATTTACTGTTTGGTTTGTGATGCAAAATTGATAGTACAACCTAATGCTTTAAATGATTTACATTTCTTACTATACTTGGTTAACATGGAAACATTTATCTAATTCGACACTTGAAATCTATGAGTACAAACAATACTAAATATATCCATGTCATAAGTGACTTGGCATCAAACTTTTTGAATCGTAATGACAAATTGTGGCAACCAGTGAAGAAGACATAGGGAAAATTGAAAAGCAAAAGTGAACAGCGTGTAAGCATTTCCTTCACTCCTTCAAGTTCAACCAGTTGCATACTCAGATTCTCGTGGCCCTCTCTGGTCCCGTCCGTACAGTTTCTTTAATGAAATCTGCAATTTCAACGTTGCCCTCAACCTTCACGCCCGCCCGCGTGACACTCCTCACCCTCTGTCAGTTACTGTCTCGCCAATTATTCTTTTTTCTCTCCGATTTCCACCACTCAGGTTTTATCATTATTATTGTTGTTACCAGTTTTATGAATGAAAAACCAAAAAACATCAAATCACTGAATTGTTTACTTTTAGAATTTTAATTTAAATTTATAAAAAAATCTTATTAATTATTGTGATTTGAGATACCATGTGTTAAATGATAAATTTATTTTAAATCAACCAATATAAATTAATACAAATTCGAAGAAGTCTGTCAATTAAGCTTGTGTTTGATTTTGCGATAGAAAATTTTGATTTTGAATGAATTGTGTTTTGAACCGGCTAAAAACTCTTATCCTACGTATATAGTTAGCACATGTCGATTTTTCATTACATTCATGTTGGATTTTAAATTGTCTTGGATATTGTAGTGATATCTTTATAGGTCGACCCTGCGTCACTCTATTAGAAAGCAACAATGTTGATTAGAAAGTCCTACTGTTTATTGGTGTTTTTGATAAACAATCACGAGTTTACTGTGCTAGTGAGATTATCTTGAAAAATCTCGGAAGCAATTTCTGCAAAGTAATTGTATGAAAAATAGTGTGTGTGAATTAAATACAACTGCTTGAATAAAGACAAAATAGACGCAAAACTTAATTAAAGAAGAAGAAAAACTTCAATAAATGACAAGTATGTAAAGTGCAATAAATGAAATTAAACAAGAACGGAAATGACAGACAACAAAGACAAATGTTTCATTTAAGGACACAAAAGAACAATGAAAAGAAATGACACAGACCCATACATGTTTCTCACAAATTGTTTTGCTCCTTGATTTTGGCGCTTCAGTTCTTTAGAGAGAATGTATAAAATTTTGCTGCCTCATTTAGAAAAGTTTTCCCTTGAGTTTTTATGTGATTCACAATGTGAAGAAAATATTTTTCCATGTCCTAAATGATTTCCTCAAGTTTCATTCCAAATAACTCGAACTCATGGGCGAATGTGTTCATTATAGCCTTTCTACCTGGGTTAAACCTTCATGGATAGCTTGAAGGATGTCACACATTTCTTTAGCTCTTTCACGATGAGAAACAAAGAAAAAATCATCAATACCGAGAATGATAGTAATAGTAATTTTTGCCTTCAAACTATGCCACGCCGTTTCTATATCCTCTTTGGACTAGATTTTGCTAGATTTGTTTTTCACAACACCAACAACTAGACGTGTGGGAACAAAGGGACCATTTATTTACAGTAGCCCAGACATCATAAAATGAATAGGGTTAACTAGTTTTTGAAAAACGTTTTGTAAATGGTTAATTTTAAGTTGATTGATGTTAAGAAAATAGTAGAAAAAGGATTCTGCAACGTAAAAATAAAGAACGTAAAGTAAAGAAATAGAGTTAAAGAGATAAAACTTGAAAATATATTGGTTAAGCCTCAATCAATGTGGGGTTCTCCCGTTCTAAATATTTTCACCTTGAGATTTTCATTCTTAACAAATTGAGCTTTTACACAGGATCAGACCAACAAGCATCCTTACAACAAACTTTTTACCAGATTTAGCTTACAACCTCAAATTCAATTACAAATGCACAAGAGTACTAAGCTCACGTATTACAATAAAAAACAATAACATAATTATACAACTCCCAATATATGGCTTTAACTCTCTTCTTAGTAAAGAAAAGTATAGTGAATATTGTTGGTTCTGTGTTGGCAGCAAATTTGGTAAAACATAACGTCATTTATAATGTTGACATGTGAGCTAAATATCCATGCAGGTTGTATAAGATGTCAAAGCAGATGTTGTAACATTGTCTACTGAAACTAAACTGTGAGTTAGTTTATGTTTTAGGGTTTGTTTTATATCAGGTGTTTATTTCCTGTTATTTCTGCGCTATCTCAGGAGGAATAGTGACACGAGTTGTTCCAAGAATATTGGATTATTGAGAAACCTAAAACCTTATTTTCCTTGGCCCAAGTCCAAGTTCGATGTTGATGCTGACGTTATAAAGTCTGCACAATCCTAATTGTACCAGGAACTCAAGTTGTATAGACTGTGTGGTTCTCGTGTTTAGTCTTGAGTTTGTGTTATTTGTAAATTGTAATTTGCTCTAATATTGGTTTGATATTAGAGTTAGAGTATTTTAGTTGAGTTGTGTTTTGTTAATCATTTATAAGCTTTTAAGCAAGAGATGGTTGTGTGTCTTTGAAGAGTGTCTTATACTTTTGATTGTTTGTGTTGTTTGTCACTGGTCGTGAGTGAGGGGATTTAAGGATGGCCTCATACCTAGGTGAATCTTAGGTAGAAGTCATAGGAAGGGCAGCGATTAAGTGAGAAGTTATAAACGGGGGGGTTTAACTTTGAATTGATACTATCGTATATTGATTTCATCCCTGGCTTGGTAGCCCCCAGAGTAGGAAGATTGTTCCGAAATGGGTAAACACATTCTTGTGTCTTTTACTTTTCTGCACTGTTTATTTCAGTTGTTTATTGTCTTGCTCCATAGTGTTTAGTCCACAGATATTTGTGACGTGACATCCCATTCGACATCACATATTTGATACCAGATTTTCAATTGGTATCAGAGCAAGCATCCTGCTATGCATCCGGGTGAGATCTAGGGAAGTTACTTTCTGGTATGATGGACAAGGAAGGAGGATTTGTTAACAGACCACCTGTTCTGGATAGAAGCAATTATGACTACTTGAAACCCCGTATGGTGGCCTTCTTGAAATCCTTAGATAGTAGGGCTTGGAAGGTGATTTTGAAAGGTTGGAAGCATCCTGTCATTATGGGAGCAGATAAACAACCCACTATCGAGCTAAAGCCTGAAGAAGACTGGAGTAAAGAAGAGGATGAACTAGCCCTTGGAAATTCCAGAGCCTTGAATGCCATATTCAATGGAATTGATAAGAACATCTTTAGATTGGTGAACACATGTTAATTAGCCAAAGATACCTAGGAAATTCTCAAAACCACTCATAAAGGCACATCCAAAGTGAAGATGTCAAGACTTCAGCTACTCATCACCAAATTTGAGAATATAAGGATGAAGGATGATAAAAGCATTCAAGAATTCCACATGAATATTCTTGAGATAGCAAATGCGTCCAGTGCTTTAGGAGAAAAGATGCCAGAAGACAAATTGGTGAGAAATATGCTCAGGTCACTTCCCAAGAGATTTGACATGAAGGTGACTGCTATAGAAGAAGCTTAGGACATTAATCAAATGAAGTTTAATGAACTTGTGGGTTCTCTTTAGACATTTGAACTGAGCATCAATGAAAGATCTGAAAAGAAAAACAAAAGCATAGCTTTAGTTACCAACACTGAAGATGAAGAGGAGGAATGTGGTTTGGATACAAATGAAGGAATATCCAACGCGATAGTATTTCTAGGAAGACAGTTTAACAAGGTTCTAAAGCAGATGGATAGGAACCTAAGATCAAATGTTAGGAACACCACATCTGACATCCAGAAGTCAAATGATTTTGGAAGAAGATCCGAAGAACAATTCACTCAAGATAAGGGAATACATTGTCATGAATGTGAAGGATTTGACCACATTAGAACTGAATGTCCTACATATCTCAATAGACAGAAGAATGGGTTATTTGTAACTTGATCTAAAGAGGATTCTGAAAGTGATCCTGAAGAATAATATGCCAAGTATGTGAAGGATTTAACAAGCATGTTGTAGCAACCTGCCCTAAAAATTTTGATTTTTTAGAGTCGCCACCTATTCTAAATGTAAATAAATAAAAAATGTAAATAAATAAATAAATAAAAGAAAATTAAATTAAATATTTAAGAAAAACCTAAACCCTAACCCCAAAATCCTAACCCTGACAATTTAGCCAAACTCTGTTAAGTAACCTTGTACCTAAACCTTTACAAACCTAGGAGCATAATAATTCACCATTTTAAGTTATCCCCAGCAGAGTCGCCAGCTATAGCAACCTGCCCTAAAATTTTTGATTTTTTAGAGTCGCCACTTATTCTACTAGGGCGAATAGGAAACCCTACGAAGTTTTAGAGAATTCTGGGTAAGTTATTATATTTAGGTCAAGGGAAGGTGTTAGGCACCCTTAACCCTTTCCTAAGGTTTGCATTTAAGGTTTGTGAGAGCATTATGGTAAGGTTTAGGGTTTATAGCTAAGGAAATGAATAGGGTGAAAAGTGAGATTTAAAACCTAATTGAGGTTTTGGGGAGGGGACTCGCCTTGTTGTCAAGTGCCTACGTACCTCCTTAGGGAGGATCAGAGTCAACGTAGTTCGGGGCAGGGTTGTACGCCTTAGATTTAGTATGAGGATGTGTCAAGGTATTTTGAATTACTTATCGCAGTTTTGAAATTCGTAGTTTGTAAGGTATTTTGAATTACCTTATCGCAGTTTTGAAATTCGTAGTTTGTAAGGGATTTGTATTTTGATGTGGCGTACAACCCTGATTATAATATGTTCTATTAATCGCGATGATCAATAGGTTCGATCACCATAATTAACAAATAAAATAAAGAATTGCTAATTATTCTAATCGATTGATTCGATTATCACCATTAGCAAATAAATGTGTTTTAATAGATTATTTGAATTGTTTTGGGAATTGAATTATTTTATTATTAACCATCGCAACCAATTAGTTTGATTAAAACGATTAATAAATTAATGAAGGATTTTAATTATCGTTAATTACCGTAATCAATAGGTTTGATTAAAACAAATAACGAATTTATGAAGATTACAAATCATCGTAACCAATTGAATCGGTTAAAACCTTTTAGCAAATAAACATATTTGAATTAGATTTTTTTAATTAATTAAATAATCGATTATTAACCATCACGACCGATTAATTCGACCAAAACGAATAATAAATAAAATCTTAATATTTATTATATTATTAATTTAATTTTTAGTAATCAAGATTTTAATTATATAATTATATAAAATAATTAAATTCAATGCAAACAAAATTCAATGGAGATGCAAGAATTATCGTAATCGAGTTCAAGTTTAAAGAGACTTATCTTGGCCTATATGGAGATGATTCTGTGGGTGTTGGTGTAGTGACAATCCAGATAGCTTCAAGATGATCCAAGGAACGTTTTGCAAGCTTCAGATCCTTTTGAAACGCCTTAATTCTACAAAACCAATTTCAAGTTCTTGATGAATTTTTGCTTCTTGAATATGGCTCCTTTTCCATAAATTCGTCCCCTAATGCAATGTCTTATGTTCTCTATTTATTATGGAACATATTAGGTCAAACAAATGGTCCAAAATATCTTTGGATCAATCATGGAAAATTTGTGAAAATTTGATTTGTGGAACTTTCTAATTTGATCCAATTTGCTTCAATCTTGTCCAATTAACATTATGCACAAAATTTGATTGAAATATGATGTAATTGTTGATTGAATTTGGTCATTAGGAGGTTTCTAATCAAATATTTGATTTTTACTTGATTTATATAACCTTTAATCACTATTTAAATGAATAAAAACCATATAAAATCAAATAAAAATTTAATAATTCGTGGAAATCATATTTGATAACATGGATAACTTGTTGGTCAAGATTAAAGCCTAAAAAGTTTGGCCCATTTGCAAGAAAACCCAATTTGAACCATTTTTGTTTCACATTTTTCCTTCAAAATTATCCAACTTTGACAAGGCATATCTCCCTCAATTTTTAAGATATGGAAGAGTTCTATGACTTTTTGGAAACCTCAAGATGTCCTCTATAAGTCACTTTGGAACCTTTTTCCCATTTGAAGATTTTATTTTGATGATATGGCCCTTGATAAAAAACTGCTTTTGGTTGACTTTTGAAAAGGACCTATAATCTTTTGTACCATATCTCTCAAATGAAGCATTTCTAGACTTGGCATGTGACAAATAAAGATGTAGAGATTCCAATTTCCTTCCAAATAGGCTTTGAGTGAGAAATTTCTGATATTCCATGTGAAAGTTATGGCTGGTCAAAGTACAGTTGACTTTTGGACAAAAAACCCTAATTTAGCAACTTTGCACTTTATTGATTTTGAAGATTTTCCTTGATGAATCATGATAAACCTTTGATCAAATGATGGATATAACCTTAAATACTTGATGTTGACCAAAAATCTTGAAGTTTGACTGTATTTTGATTATGGTTGACTTTTAGGTCAACAAAGTTGATTATTGATCATCTGAACCATTGACTGAACAATCTTGTGACCCAAAGCTTGAAAATTTTCTTGGAGATGCTATGAGACATATGAGATACCTTGGGGTCCATTTGAGGCCTTAGAGATTCAAACTCCTTTGATAAAATACAAACCCTAGTTTTGGAGATCCTGGATTAGGAGGAGCTTTGTCTGATAGAACCCTGAGTGCTCTTGGGCAATTAAGGAACCTTTGATTGAATATAAGAGGGCAAATTTTGGGGTATGACACATGTGTTTGTCCGATGAAGACTCTAGTGATGATGGACTAACCTATGATGAGTTAGCTACATTATACAGGGAACTATGTCTCAGAAATGCTGAAGTATGCCAAGAAGGGGAGAAACAAAAAGGTATCTTATGCCAACTGAATGCAGAAAATAAAGAGCATCTGAAGACTATCTCTAGACTGGAAGAAGAAGTGAGTTCCCAAAAGTCTGATCTTGGTAGAGTTCACAAATCTGTCAAAATACTGAATAATGGGTCTGACGTGCTAGATGAAATCCTTCAAGGGGGAAGAATGACTGGAGACATGAGTGGTCTAGGATTCAATGAGAAAAAGGAATCTTCTCCATATTTCAGTCACCATAAGGCTGCATCAACAATGTCAAATCAAATGTTTCATCATCATGAAAAGAGTAGCACTAGTCGCGTCAAGGAAAAACTCCAGCACTGGATATGTCATCATTATGGATGATTTGGACATATAAGACCTTTCTGCTTTAGTTTGTATGGGTTCCCCAAATCTACATCTCTCCCTTAGTTTGAGAAGACCAATTTTAATAACAGGAAGATGAAACAGTGGGCACCTAAGAATGCTGTTGCGAGTCTTATTGCTCATACCACGCTCAGAGTCTCCACCAAAGTCGACTGGTACTTCGACAGTGGTTGTTCAAGACACATGACACATGTCAAGAATTTACTGGTGGATATCAAACTTCACTCCACTAGCTATGTGACGTTTGGTGATGGAGCCAAAGGCGAAATCAAAGGGGGTGAAAATCTGGAGTGCTTAGGAGTTCTAAACCTCAATGATGTGTTACTTGTGAAAGGGTTGACAACCAACCTAATAAGCATAAGTCAACTATGTGATCAAGGCTACAAAGTAAACTTCACCAAATCTGAGTGCCTTTTTACTGACAAGAAGAGTGAGGTGATTATGAAAGGAGTCAGGTCTAAGGACAACTATTACTTATGGACTCCTCAAGAATTAGGCCATTCTTCCATATGTGTTCTAGCCAAAGAAGATGAAGTTAAAGTGTGGAATCAAAAACTGGGACATCTACATCTGAAGGGCATGCATATAATTATCTCAATGGAAGCTGTGAGAGGAATCCCTAAGCTCAAAATAGAAGAAGGTGGAGTTTGTGGTGTATGCCATGTTGGAAAGCAGACTAGGATGTCACTTCAAAAGGTCCAACATCTTACCATATCAAAGGTTCTAGAACTTCCTCACGTGGATTTAATGGGCCCTATGCAAATTAAAAGTATTGGTGGAAATAAATATGCCTATGTAGTTGTAGATGACTACTCTAGATACACTTGGATAAACTTCATCAGAGAAAAATCAGAATTTTTTTATGTTTTCAAAGGTGTGTTTAGAAAATTTTTCCCTTGAGTTTTTATGTGATTCACATTGTGAAGAAAATGTTTTCCCATGTCCTAAATGCTTTCCTCAAGTTTCATTCCAAATAACTCAAACTCATGGGAGAATGTGTTCATTATATCCTTTCTACCTGGTTTGTACCTTCATGGGTAGCTTGAAGGATGTCACCCATTTCTTTAGCAAATTCATAATGAGAAACAAAGAAAAAATCATCAATACCAAGAATGATAGTTGATCTTTCTGAGCAGAACAGGTGGCCAACAACTGTGAAGCTTGAACATTGGGACGGTTGAGAGAAAAAGGGGGATTGTACCTGCAAGGCACTCCGATGCCAAAGTAAGTGTTTGGACAACAAGGTACAATAGAAAAGTGAGAGATTTTGGGTAGAAATGTGATTACCTTGTCCTATAGGGCTAGAGGGCTATTTATGGGCAGCTCTGTAACGGTCGATTCCACCTTTTAGGAATATATAGCCATTGACGAGCACGCGACTTCAGCGTGCTCGGTCCTGGCTTGCTGTTTTCTCGGGATGTGTCGGGGAAAGGCTGTCGCGTGTTTGTGCCAGAATGCGTTGGGCCAAAAGTGGATTGGACCAATTGGGATAATTGGGCCTGTCCGGAACAGGAGCCCCCAAGTCATTGCTTCCAGTCGTGGAAGCGATGACTTTATGGAAGCTGGGCAGAGGAGTGTTAGAACAAGATTTGTTCTGATCAATATTCTGTGTTTTGATGATAACATTATGTATGAATTTTGTATAAGATAATGTGGTACTCTAATCCTTTGCATTTTCCATTTCAGGAAATATATAAAGAGTATGCACAAATAAGCGCTCAGAAGCAACTGACTCTGGAAGTTCTGGATAACTTCATCAGAACATGCTCTGGCAAGACACCAGAAGATGATCAAGCAGAATCAGAACATGAACTGAAAGGATCAGAAGAATGAAAGTCAGAAGAATAATGTCATACCCCAAAATTTGCCCTCCTCTATTCATCTTCAATGGCTCTAGGTTCAAAGGACCATTCAAGTCACTTTCTCCTAATCGAGGGTCTTAAAGCTAGGGTTTGTACTTTATCAAAGGATTTGGAATTTCTAAGGCGTCAAATGGATCTCAAGATGTCTCGTATGTATCAATGTATCTCCATGTCAAAATTCAAGCTTATATTCCAAGGATTGCTCATTCAATGGCTCAGATGATCAATAATCGATTATGTTGACCTGAAAGTCAACTATAGTCAAAATACAGTCAAACTTCAAGATTTTTGGTCAACATCAAGTATGTGAAGTCATATCCATCATTTGATCAAAGGTTGATCATGATCCATTAATAAAAACTCAGAGATGAACAAATGCAGAGGTTCAAATTAGGGTTTTTCATAGGAAAAGTCAACTCAACTTTGACTGGCCATAACTTCTACATGAAGTATCAGAAATTCCTCACTCAAACCCTATTTTTGAAGGAAATTGGATTCTCTACAACTTTGTCTCTCACAAGCCAAGGCCAGAAATGCTTCATTTGGAAGATATGGTGCAAAAGATTACAGGTCCTCAAAAAAGGTCAACAAAAACATCTTTTAGCTCAAAGCTCATAACTTGAGCATGAAAACTTCAATGGAGATGAAACAAAAGAGAGTGTTTAGAGGACTCTTTGAGCTTTCTAAAGAGCCCAAGAATACTTTCATATGTCAAAAATTGAGCAAGATACAAGTTGTACAAGTTAGGCGATTTTGAGGAAATGCATAAGATGCAACGTGAGCAAGTTTGATTAAGTTTGATTATTTTTTACTAATGGGCCTATAAATTTCAATTCTCCATGTGATACCAAGTCCAAAAGAGGCCCATTAATCATATGAATTTTATTTTGATTTTTATTTTATTTATATTTGATTTTATTCATTTAAAATCAAAATATATCAAAATAAAATCACAATTAAATAAGATAAATTTTATGATTCATGTACCAAATATTCAATCAATCCAAATTCCATCCAATGGTCAAGATTAAATGGAAATATGCACAAAAAACATGGAGTTTAAAATTAGAAAGATTTGATAAAAAAATCTTCTTTCAATTTGTATGCAGCTAATGGATTGATTTTTTTCCCTAAGATTATAACCCTAATAAGAAGTATATATTCGAGGGAGACAGTCACAAAAAGGGGGACGAAAGGCTGGACACATAAACCCTATTCTAAAAACTCCAAAAAAAGAGAATTTTAGGGCAAAACGAAAAGAGGTCCTTGAGGTGTTTTCAAGGGTTCCTAAGTATTCGTTCATCCTGCTGCAACATTAAGCAACCAATCCTTACTGTTACATGGGGCCAAGGCGTCACAAAAGTCCTCTCCCAAGTCAAACATCTTGGTAAAGCTTTCTCGATTTCGATTTCGAATATATATGCATTTTTGATGTGTTTGTTATGGTTGTTTAGGTTCAGGGTACCCATTGGAAGAGATTGAACGTATTACATGAAGGTTTTGAAGCCCGTGGCATGATATGCCATGTTTAAGGCGTGATGCATTTTTTGTTTCGGTTTCGATTATGCAAGCATTTTTAGTCAAAACTAACGACGCCAACGGACCCAGGGCCTGATTTTATGTATATCTGGGTTATCTTTGTATGTTGCAGCCATCGTTTTAATGTGTTTCAAATTGCAGAAATTTCGAAGGAATTTTCCGCGGGTAAATCCGCAGGAAAATTCCTAACAAAATCCGCAGCTCACCATGAAAGTGACGATGAACAGTGCTGGAAGAAAGTGGCTTCGTGCGTGGCTCGTTTTTATTGGAAGGTCAACAAACACACTCTCTCTCCAGGCGCGTGGCGTGCATCAATTTGCTGGTCAAAAGTCTCATCCACTCTCTCTCTTCTTGATTGGATAATCAAACTGCATGTGGGGCCCAGGCGGCGCTTGGATTGAAAAAGGTTCATGGAAATATGTTTTCACTTATTATGTTTTTTATTCAATATGATAACAACTAACCAATATGGCATGAGTGGTGTGGATGATGTCTGGTAATCCTTAAGACCTGGGTTCGAACCCAGGTTGCTGCAATATTTTTCTTGCCTTTCCTTGTGTCTTATTCCTACGCGTCCAGCCAATGCAAGACCACGATACGCCTTCAATGCTCAGCCCTTGGATCTCTTACCATCCAGATCTAACGTATCACAATTGCCAGTACACCATGGATCATCAAAGGGAGGCTACACAGGATCCTTTTCCAGGTTTTATTTAATTGTTTTTTTATATTATGTATATGATTATATGGTTAATGTTTAGTTAATTATGTTTAGTTTTATTTAATTGTTTTTTTTTATATTATGTATATAATTATATGGTTAATGTTTAATTAATTATGTTTATATTTAGGTAATTTAATTAGGATTAGGAATATAATTAGAATTAGGCTAATACTATGATTTAGATCTACCGCCCGATTATCTCGACTTTTCGACTTAATTATTTAATTAATTTTAATTATATTAAATCACAAAACTCTATGAAAGCTACCAACGCATTAGGGTTTGCCCAATCCCACTGACCATTTGGCCGAAGTGTTAGAAATAATTTATTATTCGTTTCGACTAAACCTATTGGTCGCGATGGATAATAATCCAATCAGTTATTCAACCACTTAATTAATTAAAATAATATTAATTCAAATAAACTTATTTTGCTAAATGGTTTTAACCAAATCTATTGGTTACGATGATTAGCATTCCTTTATCAATTCGTTATTATTTGTAATCGAATCTATCGATTATGGGGTGTAACGATAAAATTAAAATAATTAAAACACATCAATTTGCTAACGGTGATAATCGAATCAATCGATTAGAATAATTAGCAATGCTTTTATTAATCTGTTAATTATGGTGATCAAAACTATTGATAATTGCGATTAATAGTGCAAATTAAAATCAGGGTTGTACGCCCAAACACTTAAAACACATCTAACCACAAACCACCACAGATTTTCATCTCTTCAATACTGCGAAACTACGAAGGTAATTCAAAATACCTTTTCAAAACTGTGAAACGGTAATTCAAAATACCGTCAATACATTCATATCAAATTCTAAGGCGTACAATCCTGTGCCCGAACTACGTTGACTCTGATCCTCCCTAAGGAGGTACGTAGGCACTTGGCAACAAGGCGAGTCCCCTCCCTCAAAATTCTAATCATGTCAACATAATTAGCCCTATTACTTTCTGCCATCTTTTTTTATAAACCTTACAAACCTTTATCTTTGAATGTTAGCCTTTAGGAAAGGGTTGAGGGTGCCTAACACCTTCCCTCGACCTGAATATAGTATCTTACCCTGATCTCTATAATGTGTAGGGTTTCCTATTCGCCCTTCAGAATAGGTGGCGACTCTAATCTTTAAAATTTAGGGCAGGTTGCTACAGCTGGCGACTCTGCTGGGGAAACACATTAGGTTAATTATTATGCTCCTAAGGCTTGAGAGGGTTTAGGTTTGTGGCTAATGGTTTAGGTTTATGGCGCACCTTTAGGGTTTGGCAAGCTTGCCATTTTTAGGGTTTGGGGGGAGGTTCATCTTTATAATAAATATTTTATTTATTTGTTTTGTTTTTTGTCATTGGTTTTCTATTGAATGTTTTATTTAAAATGTTTGATTATATATTATATGCATTGCTGGTTTTTTTTTATGTTGTGTTAAACCCTAAGTGTGGGAGTTAACTTTGAGATTAGGGGGAAATCGAATCGCCTACGAGTCTCACTGATAACTCCACTCGGAGTGGGTTGAGTATTCGGAAATGTCCAAAACGAGGCTTGACTTTGTTGAGGGAAGGACTGGATACTTGGCTGATCTCTCCGAGAACCTACCCCAAAAATTCGAACCTCATGGATAAAATGAGTTGTTCTAAAATCCGAAGAGACAAAAAGTCTCGGAGGCTACGAACGACCCCATGAGACCTTCTAGACCCCCCTATAAAAAGGTTGGCTCCCAAGAGCCGCTACGTCGAACCTATGAACCTAGGACTTTTGTGCTTTTGTGCTTGATATATATTTGCGATTTATATGCCACGAATGTATGCGTTTCAATTTTGCAGGTACCCCTACATGGTCCCTAGCCTATAGGGACTCTAATTTCTAAGACCACGTCCTTCCCACGAAGGATATCACCATCTATGCATTCCCTAGCCTGTAGGGATTTTCTTCTTATATCTTTGTATTCTTGCAAATACGTGTCCTTCCCACGAAGGACATCTTCGCTTACACACGTCGATTAGCCTCTCAATGGCCATGAGTTTTAGTGACTGTCTCGAACGATCACCTCGTGCTTCCATCTACGCATTCCCTAGCCTGTAGGGATTCTATTTCTAAAATCACTTCCTTCGTACGAAGGACATCTTTACTAATGCGCGTCGATTGGTCTCTCGATGACCATGAGATCTAGTGATTGTCTAGAGCGGTCACCCTACGCTTACATCTACGCATTCCCTAGCCCATAGGGATTCTATTTCTAAAAACGCGTCCTTCGTGCGAAGGACATCTTCGTTAGCATACGTCGATTGGCCTCTCGATGGCCATGAGATCTAGTGACTGTCTTGAACGGTCACTCTATGCTTGCTCATACACACTCCCTAGCCCGTAGGGATTTCCCTTTTACACCTTTGTATTTTTACAACCACGCGTCCTTCCCCTGAAGGACATCCTCATTAATGCACGTCGATTGGCTTCACGATGGCCATGAGAGCTGGTAACTGTCTTGAACGGTCAACCCGTACTTATTCCCGCGCACCCTCTAACTTGTAGGGTTTGGATTTCCGTTTATACATCTTCCATCCCTAGCCTGTAGGGATTTCTCTTCATCCGATATCGTCCTTAGATAGGTTGGGTTCCGTATAGAGAACCTTCCCACGAGGGACAACTTCATTGGTACACGTTGAACGACCTCTCGATGGCCATGAGACTTGGTGACTGTCTTGAACGGTCACCAGCCGCTACCTTCTGCATACTCCCTGATCTAAGGGATCTCCGATGGCGTGTCATAACATCTATCTTGCAAGGATTTCACTAAGGGTCTAATGTCACCTCTAAGGTTATCCTTAGGATCACATGTCACCCGTCTGCATTGCATGCAAGGAGTTATAATATAAGGAGTCTTGTGCATACGCATGCATTTGCATTTTCATGCATCCATACATTTACATTGACATTTACATTTGCATTCATATCTTCGCCCGCACCCACACTTACCGTGCTAGCCGATTTCCCGAGACTCGTGGAGAAAAACTAAAGAGGAGAAAGAAGGAGGATAAACAATTAAGAATGATCTTAAGGAAAAGAGGACGCCTTTCACCATGCCAGCCACATACCCACGCCTTGTCGTAACAGGATTGTGAATGCAACAAAGGTTATTATCGAGCAAGGATTAGTTCAACAACAAAGTTCCCTCATAGATACACTCAAGGGGTATCTAGTCATAAGGGGGTTCATCTGCGAACATAGCAAACTTACAAGGACGCTCTACGATAACTTGGGGGCAAGGATTAATCCAAATAAGGCAATACCCTGAACAAAAATGCGTGACTACGATGGAGGGAATGCGACATATGCTAACTCCATACCAAGGGGAAAAAAGGCCATAGGTTTCTCTATCAATCTACAAACTTTGAATGCAGCAAATGGTGTGGTGCTATCCTTAGAAAAAAGGCAAAAGAGGTTCAGTCAAAGGAAACTCATGAAATTCCGATACGACGAAAACCCACCGCTTACAATTATTTCCGACAGGTTTGACGTGCCCAAGGAGAATTCGAGATTACCCTTTTACTTCTACAAGTCTAGGAACTAAGGAGTAAAGCAAGGTCAACGGACTCACAAAGGAGATTGCCCTTAGGATTAATAGATGTATCTTTCAAGTTGTAATCCCTACGATCATAAAATGCTATTTGATGTAAAACGTTGTGCCTTTTGAATAGTAATTCAATAAAATAATCATGCATGTTTTGAAATCAATTCTTTCGCTCCGCTTTTGCATTACTACGACTTTCCCTTTCAAATTATCTTTCAAATTATCACTCCCAATCATTAACAAACTTGAGGGAGAATGACGAATACAAATAACTAAGTCTCGCTAAACATATGCTTTCAAGGTAAGACCGAACCGACGATGTACAGGCATTGTTTCAATCCCTAAACAGTGGAGATATAAGGATGTTAATCCCTCGTTACCCCCTCGAGCCAGGAGTTGGAGCTTGTTTCAACTTTTCAAATAAACCTTAATTTTAACCTGGGTCAGGGTAGATTTCAATTAATTCAATGGTGTATTTTGGTTGTCAAGAGAATCAGTTAATCCAAGCAAGGATCAAGCAAAGTTTCAAGCATATCCTTTTCCTCGCGTTCTTCCAAGATTGAGGAAGCAATGCAGATCACATTTACAACATCTTCTTCCTCAATACATCATCCAAGGTCGAGGACATATTAGAGCCGAAGCTTGCAAATCCAAACCAACATGGCAGTCACAACGTTCAATATCCAAGGATCAATATTTCTAAAGGAGTATTCAAAAAAAAGAAGGAGAAAAAAACGCCCGCTAAGTCAAAAGGAAAAAAACAAAAAAAAACGACTTAGGCAAAAATTAGGGCATCCCGATGGATCAAATTCAAAAGAATTGGTTCATGCAAAAATAAGGGATAAAAACAAAGCTGAAATACAAAGGATAAACTTGTGACTGCTAAATCATCAATGCTTGGATCTCTACGACATTTTTTTCAGTGCTTGGATCTCTACTAAGGCTTCTGCCCAACATTAAAACTGAAACGATTCTCTTACAAACAAAGCATATCCATTGGATTAGGCGAACTTTAGGATCTAGAGAACATCAAGGAGAAAGGGATGGGTTAAATAAAATTTTGAGCCTTATATCCATTGTTTTTTAAAACATGAACCAGGTCAAGTTACAACATTTAAAAGTCCTAATTGAGGCAAGGTTAACCACGAAAGCATATTAAGCAGGATTCTGTTATACCGACTCCTATGTTTGTTAAAACTATTTCTAACCACTGCGCTTCTTCAAGCATTCATTTCTAAACCATCCAGTCCTAATTCATAATGGACTTCGATTTCAAAACTTGCATATGCATCGCATTGGAATTACTTCTCAAAGGGTACAACGCCATCTACGAATACACACTTAGCATCGAGGAAATCTCGAAATTGGTTTAATCGACGGTAATCATTTCTAATAAAGACTCTGAAGCGGGGGGAATCACATCTAGGGGGTTCTCCTAAACAGGGGCAAAATTTCAAAGATCACAGGGGCATACAATCAAATATCCTATTAACTAGGGGCATTCTTCCTAAGGTTCAATCGACTTGGGGCACATCTCGAAGCAATAAACTGGGGCATGTCAAACATGGGAAGAAGTCAAATTCAAAAGGATAGAACACTATGGGTAGCCATCCATATCCTGGAGGTCAAAGACATACCCTTCAATCTAAACGTCGAAGCATCTAACAAGGTCATTCCTCGGGGCACTTCCTTCGTGACTTGGAGATCATAGGCACCTCTTTCCACTAAACATTGGGGCATTGGATATCAAATCCATAAGGTGTGGAGAATCCAAAAGGTAAAGGTGTGAAGAACCTCCAAAGGATAAAAGGCGTGGAGTAATTCAAAAAAAGCCAAATTGGGGCAAGACGCACAACAAAAGGAAAAGGCGTCTTCATGCTTTACAATCTCGTATCGATCTGTCTGCTAACTACAAAGTTCAAGAAATAGGTATTGGGAAGTCGCGCTAGCATCACACCGCACCTTATCCAACAAACCTACAACTCCAGCGAGCTATATACGCTAGGTTATCAATAACCTATCAATGGAGCATCATGCAAATACATACAGATCATACATTACATACATTGGTTGATACATTACACCACACCTTTTCAGGTAATCTTCTTTAAGACAAATACCACGATCCTTTCTAAGAACCTTTTCAGGTAGTCTTCTTTAAGACAAATCCTACGATCCTTTCTAGGAACCTTTTTAGGCGGTCTTCTTTAAGACGAATTATCGCTATTTCCAAGAACCTATTTAGGTAGTCTTTTTCAAGACCTTCTTTTCTACGAACCTTTTCAGGTAGTCTTCTTCAAGACATTCCTTTTCTACATACCTTTTGAGGTAGTCTTCTTCAAGACATTCTTTTTCTAAGTACCTTTTTAGGTAGTCTTCTTCAAGACATTCCTTTTCTACGTACCTTTTGAGGTAGTCTTCTTCAAGACATTCTTTTTCTAAGTACCTTTTCAGGTAGTCTTCTTCAAGACATTCTTTTTCTAAGTACCTTTTCAGGTAGTCTTCTTCAAGACATTCCTTTTTCTAAGTCCCTTTTCAGGTAGCCTTCTTCAAGACATTCCTTTTGCTAAGTTCCTTTTCAGGTAGTCTTTTTCAAAACAGTTTGGCATCCTCTTCAGGAATCTCTTCAGGTAGTCTTCTTTAAGACGTTCTACGAACCTTTCTGGGTGGTCTTTGCTAAGACATTCCTCATTCTTTGCTAAGAACCTTTTCAGGTAGTCTTCTTCAAGACAAATGTTCATATCCATTCCAGAAACCTTTTCAGGTAGTCTTATAGAAGACATTATTTCGTTCCACTCATTACATCAACCAAACATATGCATGAGCATAAGCATTACCCGCATACGTAAACATTACCAAGCCGGCATAAGCATAGCCGTGGTGTAGGTGCAAATATGGTTTAAACAAGTTCAATAAGGAGATAAAATCTTGGGGATGATATCAGCATCAACATACCTACATACGCATTAGCATATGCATATCATCCAGTGCATTCACATACTACAAAAGTCTTCCGACCCTCGAGTCGTCAGTTTCCAACCCTCGTGTTGTGATAGGTGTGTTTTCCGACCCTCGAGTCGTCAGTTTCCAACCCTCGTGTTGTGATAGGTGTGTTTTCCGACCCTCGTGTCGTGAGTTTCCAACCCTCGTGTTGTGATAGGTGTGTATTCCGACCCTCGAGTCGTGAGTCTCCAAACAGGTGAATCTTTTTCATGCAGGTACACTTGTCAGAACCATGGCAGGCAATTCCTTTGAAACAGGTAAGTTTGCTAGAACTATAGCAAATGATCTCTTCTTACACAGGTACGCTAGTCAGAACCATGGCAGGTAATTCCGTTGATACTGGTAAGTTTGCTAGAACTATAGCAAATAATCCCTAATGGTGCAGGTAGGCTTGTCCGATCAAGGGCAAGTGACTCCTAATGGTGCAGGTGAACTCGTCCGAAACAGGGCAAGTGATCCTAATGGTGCAGGTGAACTCGTCCGAACCAGGGCAAGTGATCCTAATGGTGCAGGTGAATTTGTCCGAGCCAGGGCAAATGATCCAAATGGTGTAGGTGAAATTTGTCCGAACCAGGGCAAATGATCCAAATGGTGTAGGTGAAATTTGTCCGAACAAGGGCAGGTGATCCAAGTGGTGCAGGTGAGCTTGTCAGAACTATGACAAGTAATCCTATTGGTGCAGGTGAGCTTGCTAGAACTATGGCAAGTGATCTCTTTGGGATTAATCAAACTACGATAGTAAGCAGGTACGGCCGACCACGACGACTTACTAGAACCATAGTAAGTGGGCCCTACCAACTACGATAAGCTTACTCAAACTACGATAGTGAGTAGGTATGACCGCCCGCGACGACTTACTAGCACGATAGTAAGTGGGTCATACCATCTACGATAAACTCACTCCAACTACGATAACAAGGAGGTATGGCTAACTGCGACGACTTACTAGAGCTATAGTAAGTGGGCCACACCACAAACTTGTTTCCCAAACTCCTATTTTTCCAGATCCTATTTCAAATCCCATTTCAATTCCAATTTCAAATCCTATTCCAATTCCAATTTCAATTTCAATTTCAATCCAAATCGTAACCTATTGCGTTACGTCTTATCACGTTAATCCCTTGGCAGTGATAATGGCACCTTCAATTTCAATCCAAATCGTAACCTATCGCGTTACGTCTTATCACGTTAGTCCCTTGGCAGTGATAATGGCACCTTCAATTTCAATCTCAATCCAAATCGTGACCTATTGCGTTACGTCTTATCACGCTGGTCCCTTGGCAGTGATAATGGCACCAAGTTCTCTGTCCCTTGGCAGAGATACGCTTCCAAATCATCTTGCTGATCAATGGCACGTTAGTCCCCTGGCAGTGATACAAAGCTACGCAAATAGGGATTTATTTTCCCTGTTTCTGCAACAATACTTCAATTGGGTTTATCACGTTAGTCCCTCGGCAGTGATCTTCTCAAAAACTTCACCAACAAACAAGGTTTTATTTTTCTTTGCCAAAGTTACTACTTTCAACTAACATACTAACAATCATGCATCATTCAATTGCATATTTCATTCATACACAATGCATATACAAACATCGCTCTCATTTATTTTGAGAAGCTTACTGCATCATACATCGCATGCATCATACCATTGCATAAAATTCAGGTTGCCTCTTTAGGCTATGCTACAATCAAAGCACCTGGTTCCTTCCAGAAAGTACATACTTCACACTCCAAAAGGAGAAGGGTATTTACCTTGGATGGCATCTTTAAAGCCCATCTCCCACTTAACTCCTTCCCAACAAATGCAAATTTCGGGGCATTCTTAGTGTCCAATCATCTTCTACCTTTAGATCACGATAGGCAGACGTGTCTATCTGATTCTTCAGGTTTAAGAAGATTGAACAGGGGCAGCTGTCATACCCCAAAATTTGCCCTCCTCTATTCATCTTCAATGGCTCTAGGTTCAAAGGACCATTCAAGTCACTTTCTCCTAATCGAGGGTCTTAAAGCTAGGGTTTGTACTTTATCAAAGGATTTGGAATTTCTAAGGCGTCAAATGGATCTCAAGATGTCTCATATGTCTCAATGTATCTCCATGTCAAAATTCAAGCTTATATTCCAAGGATTGCTCATTCAATGGCTCAGATGATCAATAATCGATTATGTTGACCTGAAAGTCAACTATAGTCAAAATACAGTCAAACTTCAAGATTTTTGGTCAACATCAAGTATGTGAAGTCATATCCATCATTTGATCAAAGGTTGATCATGATCCATTAATAAAAACTCAGAGATGAACAAATGCAGAGGTTCAAATTAGGGTTTTTCATAGGAAAAGTCAACTCAACTTTGACTGGCCATAACTTCTACATGGAGTATCAGAAATTCCTCACTCAAACCCTATTTTTGAAGGAAATTGGATTCTCTACAACTTTGTCTCTCACAAGCCAAGGCCAGAAATGCTTCATTTGGAAGATATGGTGCAAAAGATTACAGGTCCTCAAAAAAGGTCAACAAAAACATCTTTTAGCTCAAAGCTCATAACTTGAGCATGAAAACTTCAATGGAGATGAAACAAAAGAGAGTGTTTAGAGGACTCTTTGAGCTTTCTAAAGAGCCCAAGAATACTTTCATATGTCAAAAATTGAGCAAGATACAAGTTGTACAAGTTAGGCGATTTTGAGGAAATGCATAAGATGCAAAGTGAGCAAGTTTGATTAAGTTTGATTATTTTTTACTAATGGGCCTATAAATTTCAATTCTCCATGTGATACCAAGCCCAAAAGAGGCCCATTAATCATATGAATTTTATTTTGATTTTTATTTTATTTATATTTGATTTTATTCATTTAAAATCAAAATAAATCAAAATAAAATCACAATCAAATAAGATAAATTTTATGATTCATGTACCAAATATTCAATCAATCCAAATTCCATCCAATGGTCAAGATTAAATGGAAATATGCACAAAAAACATGGAGTTTAAAATTAGAAAGATTTGATAAAAAAATCTTCTTTCAATTTGTATGCAGCTAATGGATTGATTTTTTTCCCTAAGATTATAACCCTAATAAGAAGTATATATTCGAGGGAGACAGTCACAAAAAGGGGGACGAAAGGCTGGACACATAAACCCTATTCTAAAAACTCCAAAAAAAGAGAATTATAGGGCAAAACGAAAAGAGGTCCTTGAGGTGTTTTCAAGGGTTCCTAAGTATTCGTTCATCCTGCTGCAACATTAAGCAACCAATCCTTACTGTTACATGGGGCCAAGGCGTCACAGAAGTCCTCTCCCAAGTCAGACATCTTGGTAAAGCTTTCTCGATTTTGATTTCGAATATATATGCATTTTTGATGTGTTTGTTATGGTTGTTTAGGTTCAGGGTACCCATTGGAAGAGATTGAACGTATTACATGAAGGTTTCGAAGCCCGTGGCATGATATGCCATGTTTAAGGCGTGATGCATTTTTTGTTTCGGTTTCGATTATGCAAGCATTTTTAGTCAAAACTAACGTCGCCAACGGACCCAGGGCCTGATTTTATGTATATCTGGGTTATCTTTGTATGTTGCAGCCATCGTTTTAATGTGTTTCAAATTGCAGAAATTTCGAAGGAATTTTCCGCGGGTAAATCCGCAGGAAAATTCCTAACAAAATCCGCAGGTCACCATGAAAGTGACGATGAACAGTGCTGGAAGAAAGTGGCTTCGTGCGTGGCTCGTTTTTATTGGAAGGTCAACAAACACACTCTCTCTCCAGGCGCGTGGCGTGCATCAATTTGCTGGTCAAGAGTCTCATCCACTCTCTCTCTTCTTGATTGGATAATCAAACTGCATGTGGGGCCCAGGCGGCGCTTGGATTGAGAAAGGTTCATGGAAATATGTTTTCACTTATTATGTTTTTTATTCAATATGATAACAACTAACCAATATGGCATGAGTGGTGTGGATGATGTCTGGTAATCCTTAAGACCTGGGTTCGAACCCAGGTTGCTGCAATATTTTTCTTGCCTTTCCTTGTGTCTTATTCCTACGCGTCCAGCCAATGCAAGACCACGATACGCCTTCAATGCTCAGCCCTTGGATCTCTTACCATCCAGATCTAACGTATCACAATTGCCAGTACACCATGGATCATCAAAGGGAGGCTACACAGGATCCTTTTCCAGGTTTTATTTAATTGTTTTTTTATATTATGTATATGATTATATGGTTAATGTTTAGTTAATTATGTTTAGTTTTATTTAATTGTTTTTTTTATATTATGTATATAATTATATGGTTAATGTTTAATTAATTATGTTTATATTTAGGTAATTTAATTAGGATTAGGAATATAATTAGAATTAGGCTAATACTATGATTTAGATCTACCGCCCGATTATCTCGACTTTTCGACTTAATTATTTAATTAATTTTAATTATATTAAATCACAAAACTCTATGAAAGCTACCAACGCATTAGGGTTTGCCCAATCCCACTGACCATTTGGCCGAAGTGTTAGAAATAATTTATTATTCGTTTCGACTAAACCTATTGGTCGCGATGGGTAATAATCCAATCAGTTATTCAACCACTTAATTAATTAAAATAATATTAATTCAAATAAACTTATTTTGCTAAATGGTTTTAACCAAATCTATTGGTTACGATGATTAGCATTCCTTTATCAATTCGTTATTATTTGTAATCGAATCTATCGATTATGGGGTGTAACGATAAAATTAAAATAATTAAAACACATCAATTTGCTAACGGTGATAATCGAATCAATCGATTAGAATAATTAGCAATGCTTTTATTAATCTGTTAATTATGGTGATCAAAACTATTGATCATTGCGATTAATAGTGCAAATTAAAATCAGGGTTGTACGCCCAAACACTTAAAACACATCTAACCACAAACCACCACAGATTTTCATCTCTTCAATACTGCGAAACTACGAAGGTAATTCAAAATACCTTTTCAAAACTGCGAAACGGTAATTCAAAATACCGTCAATACATTCATATCAAATTCTAAGGCGTACAATCCTGTGCCCGAACTACGTTGACTCTGATCCTCCCTAAGGAGGTACGTAGGCACTTGGCAACAAGGCGAGTCCCCTCCCTCAAAACTCTAATCATGTCAACATAATTAGCCCTATTACTTTCTGCCATCTTTCTTTATAAACCTTACAAACCTTTATCTTTGAATGTTAGCCTTTAGGAAAGGGTTGAGGGTGCCTAACACCTTCCCTCGACCTGAATATAGTATCTTACCCTGATCTCTATACTGTGTAGGGTTTCCTATTCGCCCTTCAGAATAGGTGGCGACTCTAATCTTTAAAATTTAGGGCAGGTTGCTACAGCTGGAGACTCTGCTGGGGAAACACATTAGGTTAATTATTATGCTCCTAAGGCTTGAGAGGGTTTAGGTTTGTGGCTAATGGTTTAGGTTTATGGCGCACCTTTAGGGTTTGGCAAGCTTGCCATTTTTAGGGTTTGGGGGGAGGTTCATCTTTATAATAAATATTTTATTTATTTGTTTTGTTTTTTGTCATTGGTTTTCTATTGAATGTTTTATTTAAAATGTTTGATTATATATTATATGCATTGCTGGTTTTTTTTTATGTTGTGTGAAACCCTAAGTGTGGGAGTTAACTTTGAGATCAGGGGGGAATCGAATCGCCTACGAGTCTCATTGATAACTCCACTCGGAGTGGGTTGAGTATTCGGAAATGTCCAAAATGAGGCTTGACTTTGTTGAGGGCAGGACTGGATACTTGGCTGATCTCTCCGAGAACCTACCCCAAAAATTCGAACCTCATGGATAAAATGAGTTGTTCTAAAATCCGAAGAGACAAAAAATCTCGGAGGCTACGAACGACCCCATGAGACCTTCTAGAACCCCCCTATAAAAAGGTTGGCTCCCAAGAGCCGCTACGTCGAACCTATGAACCTAGGACTTTTGTGCTTTTGTGCTTGATATATATTTGCGATTTATATGCCACGAATGTATGCGTTTCAATTTTGCAGGTACCTCTACATGGTCCCTAGCCTATAGGGACTCTAATTTCTAAGACCACGTCCTTCCCACGAAGGATATCACCATCTATGCATTCCCTAGCCTGTAGGGATTTTCTTCTTATATCTTTGCATTCTTGCAAATACGTGTCCTTCCCACGAAGGACATCTTCGCTTACACACGTCGATTGGCCTCTCAATGGCCATGAGATTTAGTGACTGTCTCGAACGGTCACCTCGTGCTTCCATCTACGCATTCCCTAGCCTGTAGGGATTCTATTTCTAAAATCACTTCCTTCGTACGAAGGACATCTTTACTAATGCGCGTCGATTGGTCTCTCGATGACCATGAGATCTAGTGACTGTCTAGAGCGGTCACCCTACGCTTACATCTACGCATTCCCTAGCCCATAGGGATTGTATTTCTAAAAACGCGTCCTTCTTGCGAAGGACATCTTCGTTAGCATACGTCGATTGGCCTCTCGATGGCCATGAGATCTAGTGACTGTCTTGAAGGTCACTCTATGCTTGCTCATACGCACTCCCTAGCCCGTAGGGATTTCCCTTTTAGACCTTTGTATTTTTACAACCACGCGTCCTTCCCCTGAAGGACATCCTCATTAATGCACGTCGATTGGCTTCACGATGGCCATGAGAGCTGGTAACTGTCTTGAACGGTCAACCCGTACTAATTCCCGCGCACCCTCTAACTTGTAGGGTTTGGATTTCCGTTTATACATCTTCCATCCCTAGCCTGTAGGGATTTCTCTTCATCCGATATCGTCCTTAGATAGGTTGTGTTCCGTATAGAGAACCTTCCAACGAGGGACAACTTCATTGGTACACGTTGAACGACCTCTCGATGGCCATGAGACTTGGTGACTGTCTTGAACGGTCACCAGCCGCTACCTTCTGCATACTCCCTGATCTAAGGGATCTCCGATGGCGTGTCATAACATCTATCTTGCAAGGATTTCACTAAGGGTCTAATGTCACCTCTAAGGTTATCCTTAGGATCACATGTCACCCGTCTGCATTGCATGCAAGGAGTTATAATATAAGGAGTCTTGTGCATATGCATGCATTTTCATTTTCATGCATCCATACATTTACATTGACATTTACATTTGCATTCATATCTTCGCCCGCACCCACACTTACCGTGCTAGCCGATTTCCCGAGACTCGTGGAGAAAAACTAAAGAGGAGAAAGAAGGAGGATAAACAATTAAGAATGATCTTAAGGAAAAGAGGACGCCTTTCACCATGCCAGCCACATGCCCATGCCTTGTCGTAACAGGATTGTGAATGCAACAAAGGTTATTATCGAGCAAGGATTAGTTCAACAATGAAGTTCCCTCATAGATACACTCAAGGGGTATCTAGTCATAAGGGGGTTCATCTGCGAACATAGCAAACTTACAAGGACGCTCTACGATAACTTGGGGGCAAGGATTAATCCAACTAAGGCAATACCCTGAACAAAAATGCGTGACTACGATGGAGGGAATGCGACATATGCTAACTCCATACCAAGGGGCAAAAAGGCCATAGGTTTCTCTATCAATCTACAAACTTTGAAGGCTGCAAATGGTGTGGTGCTATCCTTAGAAAAAAGGCAAAAGAGGTTCAGTCAAAGGAAACTCATGAAATTCCGATACGACGAAAACCCACCGCTTACAATTATTTCCGACAGGTTTGACGTGCCCAAGGAGAATTCGAGATTACCCTTTTACTTCTACAAGTATAGGAACTAAGGAGTAAAGCAAGGTCAACGGACTCACAAAGGAGATTGCCCTTAGGATTAATAGATGTATCTTTCAAGTTGTAATCCCTACGATCACAAAATGCTATTAGATGTAAAACGTTGTGCCTTTTGAATAGTAATTCAATAAAATAATCATGCATGTTTTGAAATCAATTCTTTCGCTCCGCTTTTGCATTACTACGACTTTCCCTTTCAAATTATCTTTCAAATTATCACTCCCAATCATTAACAAACTTGAGGGAGAATGACGAATACAAATAACTAAGTCTCGCTAAACATATGCTTTCAAGGTAAGACCGAACCGACGATGTACAGGCATTGTTTCAATCCCTAAACAGTGGAGATATAAGGATGTTAATCCCTCGTTACCCCCTCGAGCCAGGAGTTGGAGCTTGTTTCAACTTTTCAAATAAACCTTGATTTTAACCTGGGTCAGGGTAGATTTCAATTAATTCAATGGTGTATTTTGGTTGTCAAGAGAATCAGTTAATCCAAGCAAGGATCATGCAAAGTTTCAAGCATATCCTTTTCCTCGCGTTCTTCCAAGATTGAGGAAGCAATGGAGATGACATTCACAACATCTTCTTCCTCAATACATCATCCAAGATCGAGGACATATTAGAGCCGAAGCTTGCAAATCCAAACCAACATGGCAGTCACAACGTTCAATATCCAAGGATCAATATTTCAAAAGGAGTATTCAAAAAAAAGAAGGAGAAAAAAAGCCCGCTAAGTCAAAAGGAAAAAAACAAAAAAAAAAAATGACTTAGGCAAAAATTAGGGCATCCCGGTGGATCAAATTCAAAAGAATTGGTTCATGCAAAAATAAGGGATAAAAACAAAGGTGAAATACAAAGGATAAACTTGTGACTGCTAAATCATCAATGCTTGGATCTCTACGACATTTTTTTCAGTGCTTGGATCTCTACTAAGGCTTCTGCCCAACATTAAAACTGAAATGATTCTCTTACAAACAAAGCATATCCATTGGATTGGGCGAACTTTAGGATCTGGAGAACATCAAGGAGAAAGGGATGGGTTAAATAAAATTTTGAGCCTTATATCCATTGTTTTTTAAAACATGAACCAGGCCAAGTTACAACATTTAAAAGTCCTAATTGAGGCAAGGTTAACCACGAAAGCATATTAAGCAGGATTATGTTATACCGACTCCTATGTTTGTTAAAACTATTTCTAACCACTGCGCTTCTTCAAGCATTCATTTCTAAACCATCCAGTCCTAATTCATAATGGACTTCGATTTCAAAACTTGCATATGCATCGCATTTGAATTACTTCTCAAAGGGTACAACGCCATCTACGAATACACACTTAGCATCGAGGAAATCTCGAAATTGGTTTAATCGACGGTAATCATTTCTAATAAAGACTCTGAAGCGGGGGGAATCACATCTAGGGGGTTCTCCTAAACAGGGGCAAAATTTCAAAGATCACAGGGGCATACAATCAAACATCCTATTAACTAGGGGCATTCTTCCTAAGGTTCAATCGACTTGGGGCACATCTCGAAGCAATAAACTGGGGCATGTCAAACATGGGAAGAAGTCAAATTCAAAAGGATAGAACACTATGGGTAGCCATCCATATCCTGGAGGTCAAAGACATACCCTTCAATCTAAACGTCGAAGCATCTAACAAGGTCATTCCTCGGGGCACTTCCTTCGTGGCTTGGAGATCATAGGCACCTCTTTCCACTAAACATTGGGGCATTGGATATCAAATCCATAAGGTGTGGAGAATCCAAAAGGTAAAGGTGTGAAGAACCTCCAAAGGATAAAAGGCGTGGAGTAATTCAAAAAAAGCCAAATTGGGGCAAGACGCACAACAAAAGGAAAAGGCGTCTTCATGCTTTACAATCTCGTATCGATCTGTCTCCTAACTACAAAGTTCAAGAAATAGGTATTGGGAAGTCGCGCTAGCATCACACCGCACCTTATCCGACAAACCTACAACTCCAGCGAGCTATATACGCTTGGTTATCAATAACCTATCAATGGAGCATCATGCAAATACATACAGATCATACATTACATACATTGGTTGATACATTACACCACACCTTTTCAGGTAATCTTCTTTAAGACAAATACCACGATCCTTTCTAAGAACCTTTTCAGGTAGTCTTCTTTAAGACAAATCCTACGATCCTTTCTAGGAACCTTTTTAGGCGGTCTTCTTTAAGACGAATTATCGCTATTTCCAAGAACCTATTTAGGTAGTCTTTTTCAAGACCTTCTTTTCTACGAACCTTTTCAGGTAGTCTTCTTCAAGACATTCCTTTTCTACATACCTTTTGAGGTAGTCTTCTTCAAGACATTCTTTTTCTAAGTACCTTTTCAGGTAGTCTTCTTCAAGACATTCCTTTTCTACGTACCTTTTGAGGTAGTCTTCTTCAAGACATTCTTTTTCTAAGTACCTTTTCAGGTAGTCTTCTTCAAGACATTCTTTTTCTAAGTACCTTTTCAGGTAGTCTTCTTCAAGACATTCCTTTTTCTAAGTCCCTTTTCAGGTAGCCTTCTTCAAGACATTCCTTTTGCTAAGTTCCTTTTCAGGTAGTCTTTTTCAAAATAGTTTGGCATCCTCTTCAGGAATCTCTTCAGGTAGTCTTCTTTAAGACGTTCTACGAACCTTTCTGGGTGGTCTTTGCTAAGACATTCCTCATTCTTTGCTAAGAACCTTTTCAGGTAGTCTTCTTCAAGACAAATGTGAAGGATAGAAAAACACTTAGAAAGGGGGGGTTTGAATAAGTGTAGCTTTAAAAACTTGACAGATAAAAATAAATTGCACAGTTATTTTTATCCTGGTTCGTTGTTAACTAAACTACTCCAGTCCACCCCCGCAGAGATGATTTACCTCAACTGAGGATTTAATCCACTAATCGCACGGATTACAATGGTTCTCCACTTAGTCAGCAACTAAGTCTTCCAGAGTTTTCTGATCACACACTGATCACTCCAGGAACAACTGCTTAGATACCCTCTAAGACTTTCTAGAGTATTCTGATCCACACGATCACTCTAGTTACAACCTGCTTAGATAACCTCTAAGACTTCCTAGAGTATTCTGATCCACACGATCACTCTAGTTCCTTACAACTTAATGTAATCAATTCTAAGAGTATTACAATTGCTTCTTAAAAGCTATAATCAAAAACTGTGATATTTCTCTTAACGTTTAAGCTTAATCTCACTAATATATTACAACAGCAATGTAGTGAGCTTTGATGAAGATGAAGATTCTGAGCTTTGAGTTGAACAGAGTTTCAGCAAGTTAATATGAGTTGTTTTCTTCAGAATCGTTAACCTTGCTTCTCATCAGAACTTCATATTTATAGGCGTTGGAGAAGATGACCGTTGAGTGCATTTAATGCTTTGCGTGTTCCGTACAGCATCGCATTTAATGTTATACGCTTTTGTCAACTACCTCGAGCCTTGTTCACGCTGTGTCTACTGACGTTGCCTATAATAGCTTTTAACGTTCCTTTTGTCAGTCAGCGTAGCCTGCCACTTGTACTTCCTTCTGATCTGATGTTTGTGAATACAACGTTTGAATATCATCAGAGTCAAACAGCTTGGTGCATAGCATCTTCTGATCTTCTGACCTTGAAGTGCTTCTGTGCGTGATACCATCAGAACTTCAGTGCTTCTGATCTCATGTTCTTCTGATGCTTCCATAGACCCATGTTCTGATTCTGCTTCGACCATCTTCTGATGTCTTGCCAGACCATGTTCTGATGTTGCATGCTGAACCCTTTGAGACAAAGCTTCTGAGCGCTGAATTATGCATACTCTTTATATATTTCCTGAAAAGGAAATTGCATTGGATTAGAGTACCATATTATCTTAAGCAAAATTCATATTATTGTTATCATCAAAACTAAGATAATTGATCAGAACAAATCTTGTTCTAACAATCTCCCCCTTTTTGATGATGACAAAAACATATATAAATGATATGAATTTGCGATCAGAAAGAGCAGACGGCAAAAGACAAATTACACAGCTATAGCATAAGCATATGAATATGTCTCCCCCTGAGATTAACAATCTCCCCCTGAGATAAATAATCTCCCCCTGAAATAAATACTCGAAGAACTTTAATAAAGACTTCCCTGATTATTTCGGTAGAGACGATCACATAAGCTTCTGTCTTCAGAGAATTCATAGCTTCTGACTTCTGCTTCCATTGGACAGCTTCAGAACTAGAATTTCTTTAGATCCTTAGAACACTCACAGCTTCTGATTCCTGCTTCCATCTAGGACAGCTTCAGAACTTGAATTTCTTTTGATCTTCAGAACATTCACAGCTTCTGATTTCTGCTTCCATTTAGGACAGCTTCAGAACTTGAATTTCTTTGATCTTCAGAACATTCACAGCTTCTGATTTCTGCTTCCATTTAGGACAGCTTCAGAACTTGAGTTTTCTGGATCTTTAGAACATTCACAGCTTCTGATTTCTGCTTCCCTCAGATAGCTTCAGAGCTTTGAATTTCTATCAACATCACTTCATGCTAGATTTATATCAGAACATTGTTGAATGTACCAGAGCATCATCAGAGCATCTCTACATCCTGAAATGTTACAGAACAAAAACTAAACGACAAAAGTCAGCATGAACGAGTCAGAACATAAAATGTATATTAGAACACATGATATGTATCAGAGCCATATAGGCTAAAATAATGTGTCAGAGCAAATAGAATTTTGTCAGAGCAAATAGACAAATATGGATCAAATTCTATTATCAGTGCTTCTGATTCATTCTTCTTTCTTGCTTCTGATTTCTGAAGCTTGACAGCACTCAGCTTGCTTCAGTTTCCATGAGCTTATTCTTTTTACAGAATAACACTTCTTATGGTTTTGCTTCTTGTGTTTGCTCCTTGTCTTCACTTCTTTATACCTGCAAAACACTTAAACCATATAGAACTTGCAGTTCTTGTTAGTAAATGTGTGGGAGCTTTACCCAGCAACTGATAGATTAATCAAATCATTTATCATTTATCTTCTCCCCCTTTTTGTCATAACATCAAAAAGAATATTTCAAAAGATTCAGATGAATAAAACGACAAATAAAATCACTGGAATGTAAAAACAAAGAAACTTTTCATTGATAATCAAAAGATATTACAAAAGGTTCTTATGTTTAACAAGATGAGAAACATTCCTAGCAAATACATAAAAAGTCATCCCAAGAGGAAATGACTACAAAAATTAAAAACAAAACCCTAGCAAGACACATTCTGTGCCAACCCATCAAGAATCCCTGTGGTCTTCTTGTCTTCCAGACTAGAACCTCCACTGTAGGAGAGATCCCAGAGACCAAAGAGGAAGAGAGGGACAGTTCACAGACAGAGAACTGCTGTTGCAAACGGGGCTTTCTCTTAACATAGAAGTTAAGAATATCATTCTTAACCTCTTCCCATAACTCAAGAAAGTCTTCTGTCTTTGGATGAAAGTTGATAACAACATCAAAGAAGAGGTCTGACTTGAGAGGTATTAGGAGAGCCATCCCGAGATATGCAGAGATCTGCCGCCTTTGAGTCATAGATTTTCAACAGGCTTAGAGCATGATTAAGAGATCCAGACAAAGGATTCAAGATGAACGCTAGGTTTGAACTAGGATTTTTTTAAGAAAACTATGTTTGAGCAAAAGAAAGAAAAAAAAATCAGGAGAGAGAGAGAAAAAAAAAACTTGATGAGGAAGGAAAACAGAAACGGAGTGTTAATAGAGAAAATATAAGAGAGAAGGAGAAGCGTTTGAAGAATATTTAAAAGAAAATAAAGTGAAACAAATGATGGATAGCATTAAATGTTACGTGACATGAGGAGAGATAATAAAGACAAATGAGGTGACTAGCACAGTTACCTATGGTCGGCGTCCCTTCAACTGCACGCGCGCTTATCCATGAACAGTAACGACAGGTTTACCATCCCGAGATAAAACGTTACAGCTGTTTTGCTTTAAAAGAGGTTCTGAATCAACTTAGACAATGAAACGTTAGTAATAACCGAATCATAATTTCTAAAAGATTTCAATCAGAACTTCTGAAAAAAAATGCACATTCATTTCAGAAGATACTCATACGTAAGAACTTCTCATCTTCTCATTCTGGGCATAAATCCATACTGATGTTCTTCAGAATGAACTTAAACCTATCTTCAGCCAGGGGTTTTGTAAAGATATCAGCCCATTGATGGTCTGTATCCACAAAGTTTAAAGATATAACACCCTTCTGAACATAGTCCCTTATGAAATGATGTTTAATCTCAATATGTTTAGCCTTTGAATGAAGAATAGGATTCTTAGATAAACATATAGCAGAAGTATTATCACAGAATATAGGAACGTTACTCTCATATATCTGATAATCTTCTAACTGACTCTTCATCCAGAGCATCTGTGTACTGCAACCAGCAGCAGCGACATATTCTGCTTCTGTTGTTGATAGAGCAATAGTTGCTTGCTTCTTGCTATACCAGGAGATCAAATGACTTCCAAGAAATTGGCAACTTCCTGAAGTACTCTTTCTTTCAATTCTGTCTCCAGCATAGTCAGCATCGCAGAATCCTACTAAGTTGTATTCTTTAGATTTTCTGTAAACTAAGCCAACATTAGTAGTACCTTTCAGATACCTTAGAATTCTCTTAACAGCAGTTAAATGAGATTCTCTAGGATCTGATTGGAATCTAGCACACAAACAAACACTGAACAGAATGTCAGGTCTAGAAGCAGTCAAATATAGAAGAGATCCAATCATACCTCTGTATAACTTCTGATCTACCTTCTTACTTACCTCATCCTTACCTAGGATGCATGTTGGATGCATAGGAGTTTTGGCTTCTTTGCAGTCTAGAAGATTAAACTTCTTCAGAAGTTCCTTCACATACTTGGTTTGGTGAACATACGTTCCTTCTGATGTTTGATTTATTTGTATTCCAAGGAAATACTTGAGTTCTCCCATCATGCTCATTTCAAACTCAGCCTGCATAGACTCAGCAAACTCCTTTCCAAGTGTAGCATTAGATGTTCCAAAAATAATATCATCTACATATATTTGACAAATTAAAATATCCCTTTTAAAGGTTTTACAAAAGAGAGTAGTGTCCACTTTTCCTCTAGTGAAACCATTATCCAGAAGGAAAGAACTTAAGCGTTCATACCAAGCTCTGGGAGCTTGTTTCAATCCATACAACGATTTCTTTAGTTTAAAAACATGATTAGGAGACATAGAGTCTTCAAAACCAGGAGGTTGATGGACATAAACTTCTTCATCTATATAACCGTTTAAGAAGGCACTCTTAACATCCATCTGATAGAGAGTGATGTTATGTTGAGTGGCAAATGAAATTAATAGACGAATAGATTCTAACCTGGCCACTGGTGCAAAGGTTTCTGTATAGTCAATCCCTTCTTGCTGACTATAACCCTGAGCCACCAGTCTGGCTTTGTTCCTTATCACTTCACCTTTCTCACTGAGCTTGTTTCTGAAGACCCATTTTGTACCGATTATATTGAATCCATCTGGTCTAGGAACAAGATCCCAAACATCATTCCTTGTAAACTGATTCAGTTCTTCTTGCATAGCAATTATCCAGTCTGGATCTTCTAGAGCATGATCAACAGAAGTTGGCTCGATCAAAGATACAAGACCTAATTGACAGTCTGCATTGTTCTTAAGGAATGCTCTTGTTCTGATTGGATCATCCTTCTTTCCAAGAATGACATCTTCTGAATGACCAGAAATGAGTCTGGATGATCTTCTGACAGATGGTTCTTCAGAAATGCTTAGATTGTCCAGAGAAGCTGATACTTGATCTTCAGATTCTTTGCTTCTGAGAAGCTCTGCTTCTGATGCGTTGCTTCTTGGCTCAACAACTTCTGATATATACAGCTTCTGGAGATTCACTTCTTTGTTCTGCAGCTACTGATAAGACAAAATTGTATCTGCAGAAATTCTTAAGCTGCTTTGTTTCATCAGAAACAAGTTTATCATCAAACCAGATATTTATTGATTCGTCCACAATCAATGTTTCAATATTGTATATTCTGTAGCATTTAGAGCATTCAGAATAATCAAGAACGAAACACCATTGCTTTAGAAACAAACAAAACAAATGGTTTCAAGACTAATAAACTTTCTTTTCTGATCTCTTACGAACATAGTTTCTTCAACAGATTTAAGTACCAGAACTTGGAAGACAGTCCTTCTTCCCTTCAAGTGTTGAGACCAACTTGAGTCCAGGTGACTTGACATGTTGACTTTTATCTTCTTTGTTGCCAAGAGAATCTGCAAAAGAAATAGTCTTTTTCTTTGGTACCCACATCTTCTTGGGTCCTTTCTTGTTAGATTTTCTCAAGTTCTGATTGAACTTAGGTTTAACATTGTAAGCAATAGGAGGAACAGCATGATAATTTTTAATGTGAGTTTCATGATATTTCCTAGGTTGTGTCACATGCTTTTTGGTGTGTGTTATGTGAAAACTTTGAGCATGTGAAGTGTGCCTAATATCATGGGAGTGGCCATACTTGAACTGATCATACAATGGCTTGTATGTGAATTTCATTTCATCAACAGGTTCAAGTTTGTATGGGGTTTCACCCTCAAAACCAATGCCAACTCTTTTGTTTCTAGACACAGCATATATCATAGAAGCTAGCTGACTTCTGCCAATACTTCTAGATAAGAACTTCCTGAAACTTAAATCATATTCTTTCAGAATATGGTTTAGACCAGGAGTGGATTTTTCTGAATCAGAAGGAGATCCAACATTATTGGATAATTTTAAAAGTTTTTCTTTTAATTCAGAATTCTCCAACTCAAGCTTCTTTGTTTCAAATTCAAATAGCTTTTTCAGCTCTTTGTATTTGAGACTAATCTGAGACTTGAATTCCAGAAGTTCAGTTAACCCGGAAACTAACTCATCTCTAGTAAGTTCAGAGAATACCTCTTCAGAATCTGATTCTGATGTAGATTCTGATCCGTCATCTTCTGTCGCCATCAGCGCACAGTTAGCCTGCTCATCTTCAGAGTCTGAATCATCTTCTGATTCATCCCAGGTTGCCATAAGACCTTTCTTCTTATGAAACTTCTTCTTGGGATTTTCCTTCTGAAGTTTTGGACATTCATTCTTGAAGTGTCCAGGCTCATTGCATTCATAGCACATGACCTTCTTCTTGTCAAATCTTCTGTCATCAGAAGATTCTCCACGTTCAAATTTCTTTGAACTTCTGACGCCTCTGAACTTCCTTTGCTTGTTCTTCCAGAGTTGATTTAGCCTTCTGGAGATCAAGGACAGTTCATTTTCTTCTTCAGATTCTGATTCTTCAGGATCTTCTTCTCTAGCCTGAAAAGCGTTAGTGCATTTCTTGATATTGGATTTTAATGCAATAGACTTACCTTTCTTTTGAGGTTCGTTTGCATCCAGTTCTATTTCATGGCTTCTCAAGGCACTGATAAGCTCTTCCAGAGAAACTTCATTCAGATTCTTTGCAATCTTGAATGCAGTCACCATAGGACCCCATCTTCTGGGTAAGCTTCTGATGATCTTCTTTACGTGATCAGCCTTTGTGTATCCCTTGTCAAGAACTCTCAATCCAGCAGTAAGAGTTTGAAATCTTGAAAACATCTTTTCAATGTCTTCATCGTCCTCCATCTTGAAGGCTTCATACTTCTGGATTAAAGCGAGAGCTTTAGTCTCCTTGACTTGAGCATTTCCTTCATGAGTCATTTTCAAGGACTCATATATGTCATAGGCCGTTTCCCTGTTAGATATCTTCTCATACTCAGCATGAGAGATAGCATTCAGCAAAACAGTTCTGCATTTATGATGATTCCTGAAAAGCTTCTTCTGATCATCACTCATTTCTTGCCTTGTCAGCTTTACGCCACTGGCATTTACTGGATGTTTGTAACCATCCATCAGAAGATCCCATAGATCACCATCAAGACCAAGAAAGTAACTTTCCAGTTTATCTTTCCAGTATTCAAAGTTTTCACCATCAAATACCGGCGGTCTAGTATAACCATTGTTACCGTTGTGTTGCTCAGCAGAGCCAGATGTAGATGTAGATGTAGACTTTGCAGTTTCATCAGCCATATTTTACTGAAGCGTTTTTCTCTTCCTGAATCTTTTCTAAACACTGTTAAGTGCTTGCACCTTAGAACCGGTGCTCTGATGCCAATTGAAGGATAGAAAAACACTTAGAAAGGGGGGGGGTTTGAATAAGTGTAGCTTTAAAAACTTGACAGATAAAAATAAATTGCACAGTTATTTTTATCCTGGTTCGTTGTTAACTAAACTACTCCAGTCCACCCCCGCAGAGATGATTTACCTCAACTGAGGATTTAATCCACTAATCGCACGGATTACAATGGTTCTCCACTTAGTCAGCAACTAAGTCTTCCAGAGTCTTCTGATCACACACTGATCACTCCAGGAACAACTGCTTAGATACCCTCTAAGACTTTCTAGAGTATTTTGATCCACACGATCACTCTAGTTACAACCTGCTTAGATAACCTCTAAGACTTCCTAGAGTATTCTGATCCACACGATCACTCTAGTTCCTTACAACTTAATGTAATCAATTCTAAGAGTATTACAATTGCTTCTTAAAAGCTATAATCAAAAACTGTGATATTTCTCTTAACGTTTAAGCTTAATCTCACTAATATATTACAACAGCAATGTAGTGAGCTTTGATGAAGATGAAGATTCTGAGCTTTGAGTTGAACAGAGTTTCAGCAAGTTAATATGAGTTGTTTTCTTCAGAATCGTTAACCTTGCTTCTCATCAGAACTTCATATTTATAGGCGTTGGAGAAGATGACCGTTGAGTGCATTTAATGCTTTGCGTGTTCCGTACAGCATCGCATTTAATGTTATACGCTTTTGTCAACTACCTCGAGCCTTGTTCACGCTGTGTCTACTGACGTTGCCTATAATAGCTTTTAACGTTCCTTTTGTCAGTCAGCGTAGCCTGCCACTTGTACTTCCTTCTGATCTGATGTTTGTGAATACAACGTTTGAATATCATCAGAGTCAAACAGCTTGGTGCATAGCATCTTCTGATCTTCTGACCTTGAAGTGCTTCTGTGCGTGATACCATCAGAACTTCAGTGCTTCTGATCTCATGTTCTTCTGATGCTTCCATAGACCCATGTTCTGATTCTGCTTCGACCATCTTCTGATGTCTTGCCAGACCATGTTCTGATGTTGCATGCTGAACCCTTTGAGACAAAGCTTCTGAGCGCTGAATTATGCATACTCTTTATATATTTCCTGAAAAGGAAATTGCATTGGATTAGAGTACCATATTATCTTAAGCAAAATTCATATTATTGTTATCATCAAAACTAAGATAATTGATCAGAACAAATCTTGTTCTAACAAAATGTTCATATCCATTCCAGAAACCTTTTCAGGTAGTCTTATAGAAGACATTATTTCGTTCCACTCATTACATCAACCAAACATATGCATGAGCATAAGCATTACCCGCATACGTAAACATTACCAAGCCGGCATAAGCACAACCGTGGTGTAGGTGCAAATATGGTTTAAACAAGTTCAATAAGGAGATAAAATCTTGGGGATGATATCAGCATCAACATACCTACATACGCATTAGCATATGCATATCATCCAGTGCATTCACATACTACAAAAGTCTTCCGACCCTCGAGTCGTCAGTTTCCAACCCTCGTGTTGTGATAGGTGTGTTTTCCGACCCTCGAGTCGTCAGTTTCCAACCCTCGTGTTGTGATAGGTGTGTTTTCCGACCCTCGTGTCGTGAGTTTCCAACCCTCGTGTTGTGATAGGTGTGTATTCCGACCCTCGAGTCGTGAGTCTCCAAACAGGTGAATCTTTTTCATGCAGGTACACTTGTCAGAATCATGGCAGGCAATTCCTTTGAAACAGGTAAGTTTGCTAGAACTATAGCAAATGATCTCTTCTTACACAGGTACGCTAGTCAGAACCATGGCAGGTAATTCCGTTGATACTGGTAAGTTTGCTAGAACTATAGCAAATAATCCCTAATGGTGCAGGTAGGCTTGTCCGATCAAGGGCAAGTGACTCCTAATGGTGCAGGTGAACTCGTCCGAAACAGGGCAAGTGATCCTAATGGTGCAGGTGAACTCGTCCGAACCAGGGCAAGTGATCCTAATGGTGCAGGTGAATTTGTCCGAGCCAGGGCAAATGATCCAAATGGTGTAGGTGAAATTTGTCCGAACCAGGGAAAATGATCCAAATGGTGTAGGTGAAATTTGTCCGAACAAGGGCAGGTGATCCAAGTGGTGCAGGTGAGCTTGTCAGAACTATGACAAGTAATCCTATTGGTGCAGGTGAGCTTGCTAGAACTATGGCAAGTGATCTCTTTGGGATTAATCAAACTACGATAGTAAGCAGGTACGGCCGACCACGACGACTTACTAGAACCATAGTAAGTGGGCCCTACCAACTACGATAAGCTTACTCAAACTACGATAGTGAGTAGGTATGACCGCCCGCGACGACTTACTAGCACGATAGTAAGTGGTTCATACCATCTACGATAAACTCACTCCAACTACGATAACAAGGAGGTATGGCTAACTGCGACGACTTACTAGAGCTATAGTAAGTGGGCCACACCACAAACTTGTTTCCCAAACTCCTATTTTTCCAGATCCTATTTCAAATCCCATTTCAATTCCAATTTCAAATCCTATTCCAATTCAAATTTCAATTTCAATTTCAATCCAAATCGTAACCTATTGCGTTACGTCTTATCACGTTAGTCCCTTGGCAGTGATAATGGCACCTTCAATTTCAATCCAAATCGTAACCTATCGCGTTACGTCTTATCACGTTAGTCCCTTGGCAGTGATAATAGCACCTTCAATTTCAATCTCAATCCAAATCGTGACCTATTGCGTTACGTCTTATCACGCTGGTCCCTTGGCAGTGATAATGGCACCAAGTTCTCTGTCCCTTGGCAGAGATACGCTTCCAAATCATCTTGCTGATCAATGGCACGTTAGTCCCCTGGCAGTGATACAAAGCTACGCAAATAGGGATTTATTTTCCCTGTTTCTGCAACAATACTTCAATTGGGTTTATCACGTTAGTCCCTCGGCAGTGATCTTCTTCAAAACTTCACCAACAAACAAGGTTTTATTTTTCTTTGCCAAAGTTACTACTTTCAACTAACATACTAACAATCATGCATCATTCAATTGCATATTTCATTCATACACAATGCATATACAAACATCGCTCTCATTTATTTTGAGAAGCTTACTGCATCATACATCGCATGCATCATACCATTGCATAAAATTCAGGTTGCCTCTTTAGGCTATGCTACAATCAAAGCACCTGGTTCCTTCCAGAAAGTACATGCTTCACACTCCAAAAGGAGAAGGGTATTTACCTTGGATGGCATCTTTAAAGCCCATCTCCCACTTAACTCCTTCCCAACAAATGCAAATTTCGGGGCATTCTCAGTGTCCAATCATCTTCTACCTTTAGATCACGATAGGCAGACGTGCCTATCTGATTCTTCAGGTTTAAGAAGATTGAACAGGGGCAGCTGTCATACCCCAAAATTTGCCCTCCTCTATTCATCTTCAATGGCTCTAGGTTCAAAGGACCATTCAAGTCACTTTCTCCTAATCGAGGGTCTTAAAGCTAGGGTTTGTACTTTATCAAAGGATTTGGAATTTCTAAGGCGTCAAATGGATCTCAAGATGTCTCATATGTCTCAATGTATCTCCATGTCAAAATTCAAGCTTATATTCCAAGGATTGCTCATTCAATGGCTCAGATGATCAATAATCGATTATGTTGACCTGAAAGTCAACTATAGTCAAAATACAGTCAAACTTCAAGATTTTTGGTCAACATCAAGTATGTGAAGTCATATCCTTCATTTGATCAAAGGTTGATCATGATCCATTAATAAAAACTCAGAGATGAACAAATGCAAAGGTTCAAATTAGGGTTTTTCATAGGAAAAGTCAACTCAACTTTGACTGGCCATAACTTCTACATGGAGTATCAGAAATTCCTCACTCAAAGCCTATTTTTGAAGGAAATTGGATTCTCTACAACTTTGTCTCTCACAAGCCAAGGCCAGAAATGCTTCATTTGGAAGATATGGTGCAAAAGATTACAGGTCCTCAAAAAAGGTCAACAAAAACATCTTTTAGGTCAAAGCTCATAACTTGAGCATGAAAACTTCATTGGAGATGAAACAAAAGAGAGTGTTTAGAGGACTCTTTGAGCTTTCTAAAGAGTCCAAGAATAATTTCATATGTCAAAAATTGAGCAAGATACAAGTTGTACAAGTTAGGCGATTTTGAGGAAATGCATAAGATGCAAAGTGAGCAAGTTTGATTAAGTTTGATTATTTTTTACTAATGGGCCTATAAATTTCAATTCTCCATGTGATACCAAGCCCAAAAGAGGCCCATTAATCATATGAATTTTATTTTGATTTTTATTTTATTTATATTTGATTTTATTCATTTAAAATCAAAATAAATCAAAATAAAATCACAATTAAATAAGATAAATTTTATGATTCATGTACCAAATATTCAATCAATCCAAATTCCATCCAATGGTCAAGATTAAATGGAAATATGCACAAAAAACATGGAGTTTAAAATTAGAAAGATTTGATAAAAAAATCTTCTTTCAATTTGTATGCAGCTAATGGATTGATTTTTTTCCCTAAGATTATAACCCTAATAAGAAGTATATATTCGAGGGAGACATTCACAAAAAGGGGGACGAAAGGCTGGACACATAAACCCTATTCTAAAAACTCCAAAAAAAGAGAATTTTAGGGCAAAACGAAAAGAGGTCCTTGAGGTGTTTTCAAGGGTTCCTAAGTATTCGTTCATCCTGCTGCAACATTAAGCAACCAATCCTTACTGTTACATGGGGCCAAGGCGTCACAAAAGTCCTCTCCCAAGTCAGACATCTTGGTAAAGCTTTCTCGATTTCGATTTCGAATATATATGCATTTTTGATGTGTTTGTTATGGTTGTTTAGGTTCAGGGTACCCATTGGAAGAGATTGAACGTATTACATGAAGGTTTCGAAGCCCGTGGCATGATATGCCATGTTTAAGGCGTGATGCATTTTTTGTTTCGGTTTCGATTATGCAAGCATTTTTAGTCAAAACTAACGTCGCCAACGGACCCAGGGCCTGATTTTATGTATATCTGGGTTATCTTTGTATGTTACAGCCATCGTTTTAATGTGTTTCAAATTGCAGAAATTTCGAAAGAATTTTCCGCGGGTAAATCCGCAGGAAAATTCCTAACAAAATCTGCAGGTCACCATGAAAATGACGATGAACAGTGCTGGAAGAAAGTAGCTTCGTGCGTGGCTCGTTTTTATTGGAAGGTCAACAGACACACTCTCTCTCTAGGCGCGTGGCGTGCAGCAATTTGCTGGTCAAAAGTCTCATCCACTCTCTCTCTTCTTGATTGGATAATCAAACTGCATGTGGGGCCCAGGAGGCGCTTGGATTGAAAAAGGTTCATGGAAATATGTTTTCACTTATTATGTTTTTTATTCAATATGATAACAACTAACCAATATGGCATGAGTGGTGTGGATGATGTCTGGTAATCCTTAAGACCTGGGTTCGAACCCAGGTTGCTGCAATATTTTTCTTGCCTTTCCTTGTGTCTTATTCCTACGCGCCCAGCCAATGCAAGACCACGATACGCCTTCAATGCTCAGCTCTTGGATCTCTTACCATCCAGATCTAACGTATCACAATTGCCAGTACACCATGGATCATCAAAGGGAGGCTACACAGGATCCTTTTCCAGGTTTTATTTAATTGTTTTTTTATATTATGTATATGATTATATGGTTAATGTTTAGTTAATTATGTTTAGTTTTATTTAATTGTTTTTTTATATTATGTATATAATTATATGGTTAATGTTTAATTAATTATGTTTATATTTAGGTAATTTAATTAGGATTAGGAATATAATTAGAATTAGGCTAATACTATGATTTAGATCTACCTCCCGATTATCTCGACTTTTCGACTTAATTATTTAGTTAATTTTAATTATATTAAATCACAAAACTCTATGAAAGCTACCAACGCATTAGGGTTTGCCCAATCCCACTGACCATTTGGCCGAAGTTTTAGAAATAATTTATTATTCGTTTCGACTAAACCTATTGGTCGCGATGGGTAATAATCCAATCAGTTATTCAACCACTTAATTAATTAAAATAATATTAATTCAAATAAACTTATTTTGCTAAATGGTTTTAACCAAATCTATTGGTTACGATGATTAGCATTCCTTTATCAATTCGTTATTATTTGTAATCGAATCTATCGATTATGGGGTGTAACGATAAAATTAAAATAATTAAAACACATCAATTTGCTAACGGTGATAATCGAATCAATCGATTAGAATAATTAGCAATGCTTTTATTAATCTGTTAATTATGGTGATCAAAACTATTAATCATTGCAATTAATAGTGCAAATTAAAATCAGGGTTGTACGCCCAAACACTTAAAACACATCTAACCACAAACCACCACAAATTTTCATCTCTTCAATACTGCGAAACTACGAAGGTAATTCAAAATACCTTTTCAAAACTGCGAAACGGTAATTCAAAATACCGTCAATACATTCATATCAAATTCTAAGGCGTACAATCCTGTGCCCGAACTACGTTGACTCTGATCCTCCCTAAGGAGGTACGTAGGCACTTGGCAACAAGGCGAGTCCCCTCCCTCAAAACTCTAATCATGTCAACATAATTAGCCCTATTACTTTCTGCCATCTTTCTTTATAAACCTTACAAACCTTTATCTTTGAATGTTAGCCTTTAGGAAAGGGTTGAGGGTGCCTAACACCTTCCCTCGACCTGAATATAGTATCTTACCCTGATCTCTATACTGTATAGGGTTTCCTATTCGCCCTTCAGAATAGGTGGCAACTCTAATCTTTAAAATTTAGGGCAGGTTGCTACAGCTGGCGACTCTGCTGGGGAAACACATTAGGTTAATTATTATGCTCCTAAGGCTTGAGAGGGCTTAGGTTTGTGGCTAATGGTTTAGGTTTATGGCGCACCTTTAGGGTTTGGCAAGCTTGCCATTTTTAGGGTTTGGGGGGAGGTTCATCTTTATAATAAATATTTTATTTATTTGTTTTGTTTTTTGTCATTGGTTTTCTATTGAATGTTTTATTTAAAATGTTTGATTATATATTATATACATTGCTGGTTTTTTTTTATGTTGTGTTAAACCCTAAGTGTGGGAGTTAACTTTGAGATCAGGGGGGAATCGAATCGCCATCGAGTCTCATTGATAACTCCACTCGGAGTGGGTTGAGTATTCGGAAATGTCCAAAACGAGGCTTGACTTTGTTGAGGACAGGACTGGATACTTGGCTGATCTCTCCGAGAACCTACCCCAAAAATTCGAACCTCATGGATAAAATGAGTTGTTCTAAAATCCGAAGAGACAAAAAGTCTCGGAGGCTACGAACGACCCCATGAGACCTTCTAGAACCCCCCTATAAAAAGGTTGGCTCCCAAGAGCCCCTACGTCGAACCTACGGACCTAGGACTTTTGTGCTTTTGTGCTTGATATATATTTGCGATTTATATGCCACGAATGTATGCGTTTCAATTTTGCAGGTACCCCTACATGGTCCCTAGCCTATAGGGACTCTAATTTCTAAGACCACGTCCTTCCCACGAAGGATATCACCATCTATGCATTCCCTAGCCTGTAGGGATTTTCTTCTTATATCTTTGCATTCTTGCAAATATGTGTCCTTCCCACGAAGGACATCTTCGCTTACACACGTCGATTGGCCTCTCAATAGCCATGAGATTTAGTGACTGTCTCGAGCGGTCACCTCGTGCTTCCATCTACGCATTCCCTAGCCTGTAGGGATTCTATTTCTAAAATCACTTCCTTCGTACGAAGGACATCTTTACTAATGCGCGTCGATTGGTCTCTCGATGACCATGAGATCTAGTGACTGTCTAGAGCGGTCACCCTACGCTTACATCTACGCATTCCCTAGCCCATAGGGATTCTATTTCTAAAAACGCGTCCTTCGTGCGAAGGACATAGGGATTTCCCTTTTACACCTTTGAACGGTCACTCTATGCTTGCTCATACGCACTCCCTAGCCCATAGGGATTTCCCTTTTACACCTTTGTATTTTTACAACCACGCGTCCTTCCCCTGAAGGACATCCTCATTAATGCACGTCGATTGGCTTCACGATGGCCATGAGAGCTGGTAACTGTCTTGAACGGTCAACCCGTACTAATTCCTGCGCACCCTCTAACTTGTAGGGTTTGGATTTCTGTTTATACATCTTCCATCCCTAGCCTGTAGGGATTTCTCTTCATCCGATATCGTCCTTAGATAGGTTGTGTTCCGTATAGAGAACCTTCCCACGAGGGACAACTTCATTGGTACACGTTGAACGGCCTCTCGATGGCCATGAGACTTGGTGACTGTCTTGAACGGTCACCAGCCGCTACCTTCTGCATACTCCCTGATCTGAGGGATCTCCGATGGCGTGTCATAACATCTATCTTGCAAGGATTTCACTAAGGGTCTAATGTCACCTCTAAGGTTATCCTTAGGATCACATGTCACCCGTCTGCATTGCATGCAAGGAGTTATAATATAAGGAGTCTTGTGCATACGCATGCATTTGCATTTTCATGCATCCATACATTTACATTGACATTTTCATTTGCATTCATATCTTCGCCCGCACCCACACTTACCGTGCTAGCCGATTTCCCGAGACTCGTGGAGAAAAACTAAAGAGGAGAAAGAAGGAGGATAAACAATTAAGAATGATCTTAAGGAAAAGAGGACGCCTTTCACCATGCCAGCCACATGCCCACGCCTTGTCGTAACAGGATTGTGAATGCAACAAAGGTTATTATCGAGCAAGGATTAGTTCAACAACGAAGTTCCCTCATAGATACACTCAAGGGGTATCTAGTCATAAGGGGGTTCATCTGCGAACATAGCAAACTTACAAGGACGCTCTACGATAACTTGGGGGCAAGGATTAATCCAACTAAGGCAATACCCTGAACAAAAATGCGTGACTACGATGGAGGGAATGCGACATATGCTAACTCCTTACCAAGGGGCAAAAAGGCCATAGGTTTCTCTATCAATCTACAAACTTTGAAGGCTGCAAATGGTGTGGTGCTATCCTTAGAAAAAAGGCAAAAGAGGTTCAGTCAAAGGAAACTCATGAAATTCCGATACGACGAAAACCCACCGCTTACAATTATTTCCGACAGGTTTGACGTGCCCAAGGAGAATTCGAGATTACCCTTTTACTTCTACAAGTCTAGGAACTATGGAGTAAAGCAAGGTCAACGGACTCACAAAGGAGATTGCCCTTAGGATTAATAGATGTATCTTTCAAGTTGTAATCCCTACGATCACAAAATGCTATTTGATGTAAAACGTTGTGCCTTTTGAATAGTAATTCAATAAAATAATCATGCATGTTTTGAAATCAATTCTTTCGCTCCGCTTTTGCATTACTACGACTTTCCCTTTCAAATTATCTTTCAAATTATCACTCCCAATCATTAACAAACTTGAGGGAGAATGACGAATACAAATAACTAAGTCTCGCTAAACATATGCTTTCAAGGTAAGACCGAACCGACGATGTACAGGCATTGTTTCAATCCCTAAACAGTGGAGATATAAGGATGTTAATCCCTCGTTACCCCCTCGAGCCAGGAGTTGGAGCTTGTTTCAACTTTTCAAATAAACCTTGATTTTAACCTGGGTCAGGGTAGATTTCAATTAATTCAATGGTGTATTTTGGTTGTCAAGAGAATCAGTTAATCCAAGAAAGGATCAAGCAAAGTTTCAAGCATATCCTTTTCCTCGCGTTCTTCCAAGATTGAGGAAGCAATGGAGATAACATTCACAACATCTTCTTCCTCAATACATCATCCAAGATCGAGGACATATTAGAGCCGAAGCTTGCAAATCCAAACCAACATGGCAGTCACAACGTTCAATATCCAAGGATCAATATTTCTAAAGGAGTATTCAAAAAAAAGAAGGAGAAAAAAAGCCCGCTAAGTCAAAAGGAAAAAAACAAAAAAAAAAACGACTTAGGCAAAAATTAGGGCATCCCGATGGATCAAATTCAAAAGAATTGGTTCATGCAAAAATAAGGGATAAAAACAAAGGTGAAATACAAAGGATAAACTTGTGACTGCTAAATCATCAATGCTTGGATCTCTACGACATTTTTTTCAGTGCTTGGATCTCTACTAAGGCATCTGCCCAACATTAAAACTGAAACGATTCTCTTACAAACAAAGCATATCCATTGGATTAGGCGAACTTTAGGATCTGGAGAACATCAAGGAGAAAGGGATGGGTTAAATAAAATTTTGAGCCTTATATCCATTATTTTTTAAAACATGAACCAGGCCAAGTTACAACATTTAAAAGTCCTAATTGAGGCAAGGTTAACCACGAAAGCATATTAAGCAGGATTCTGTTATACCGACTCCTATGTTTGTTAAAACTATTTCTAAAACTATTCGATTTTGCGTTTGAAATAATAGAATTTGATTTTGATTTTGAAAAGAATGAGAAAGGGATTACCCTAAGAGGTGCAAGTATGATTGTGTTTGGATTCAGATATTTTATCTTTGAAGTTAGTGATCTAACAATTCAATTTTATCTTTGGCATACACGCAGTTTATATGTGCTGGAATTTAAAATGCGGAAATGTAAAATGCGGAAAGTAAATCTACGCTATTACATCGATTGTGCAGGAAATGTAAACTACGCTATTTACATGAATTTGACAACCTATACATTTATCTAGGAATTTCAATTGCAAGAAAATAAAAGAAATGTTTTTGGATTTTTTTTGTGATTGATTTTAATTATAATTAATGCATGATTAATTAAATTAAAATGAAAAAAAAAAGATGAAAATAAATTTAAACCTAAAAATTAAGCTTAAAATATGTTCAAAATGTTTAATTTTAAAACAAAACTAATTAATTTGTTTTTTTTAAATTGATTTGAAATCTATTAAGTTAATTAATACATAATTATATAAATAATTACACAAATAATTAAAACTTAAAGAGAAAATTATTCAAAATATGTACAAAATTAATTCACAATATATAAACAATATTTAATATAAAGAACAAATTTTTTTATGATTTTTGATTGGGTGAAAATAATTAAAAGATAAATATATGCATATTATCTAATTAATTACACAAAATATTCAAATTATGAAGAAAAATAAAATATTTTTATATCAGAAAATAAAATATTATTTTAGTAACTTAAAAATATTTTTTGTGTATTTTTTGGATTTTTAAAACTATTTTTAATTAATTTAACAAAGAGATTAAAAAAAATAGAAAATAAAAAGATAATAATCAGGTGTGGTATTTAAATGAAGACCATGGTAAGGATGAGTGTTTTGATGCGTTGGATTGAGAGTTTAATGAAATCAGACGGCCCAGATATTGAGGTCACATGGATAGATGATGGAAAGCGCACATGGGAATCCAGGATTCAAAAACACTGGCGCGCGCGTTCTATCCAATGACGTGAGGACACCTCATCGTCTTCAACCTCCAGCCAGCACCTTTAATAGCGTTTTTGTAATAAAAGCGCTGTAATAGATACCTTCTAAACCTGCAAAATAGCGAATAGGGTCAAACATGAATATAAATTTGGCGCGACATGCCCACTCGATTCGTCTCAATCTACTGAATTCAACCATGCCCTTAATTTGTCCTATTTTTGGTTCTAACAAAAAACCCTAAATTTGAACTAAGAAACCCTAAAATGGTAGTTTCGTGTACAGGCCCCCAAACTTTAATTAAATGTCCAGAAATGATCAGGACATTAAGCTAAGTTCAAATATATGTCTACATCTTGTTAAACATGCCTGAATGATCAGATACGAGTTGGTTTTATTTTGAATAAATCGTGACCTGTAGTGCTTAGTTCAGTGGGTTTCAAGGCTGGGAAATGATTGGAATAGGTTCAGTGATACTTGAGGAAGGTGTTTGAATGTTTAGTTTGTATTGAAACTGACTTGAATTCAAAATTCGAATTTGGAATTTCTTTGAAAAATTTAAGTGATTACAAGTATGGTTACAAGCATAGTTTCTCTTCTGAATTCGTGGTTTTTTCATTTGTGAAGTACTCTAAGCTATTTATAAGCTATGTTGTGCTTAGAATTGAAGCCAAGAAGCCTTTGGTTGCCTTTGTTGAATTCTTGATTTTTTTATATTAAAACCTTTGAATTGTTGACCAAGTCTTGCTTCTCTTCAATGCTCTTGCCTTGTACCTCAATCTTCTGCAGAAAATTAAAGACTCTTGGATGACTCATGCTTAGAAACTAAGCTATCCATTATCCTTCCATTTTCCATTTTCATTTAATCTTAAAATAGGATAAAATTAAACCAAAAATGGATAAAAATGGTGTGGGCTTTTTCTTGGTCGTGGGAGGCCCATAATATCATGGCAAACATGTTTGAACCATGAAAACTTGGCCCCATTTGGAAAAAATACATTTTTGAGCAATGTTGGTTTTATGCATTTTCCCAAAATTTAGCCAACTTCAACAAGGTGTAAATCCCTCAATTTTTGTCATATGAAGGAGATCTTTCACTTTTTGGAAACCTCAAAGAGTCCTCTAACCAATGTCTTTGGTCTCATGTCAAAATGATTTTTGATGCTCCTTGTGTATCCTTTTGAAAAAAGTGTCTTTTTGTTGACTTTGAAAATGACCTGTAATGTCATGGTTCATATTTTTCAAATGGTGAACGTAATGACCATGGGACCAATTGCATTTGAAAGATAATTGAATTTCCTTCAAAATGAGCTTTGGTTTGAATTTTTTGGATGAAGGATGAGAGAGTTATGACCAGTCAAATTTCAGTTGACTTTTTAGGAGAAAACCCTAATTTTGAATCTTTGGGTTTTGTTGATTTTTGATCTTTCCTTGATGAATTATGATCATCCAATGATAAAATGATGAATCCTTTGACAAAATATGGATGTTGACAAAAAATTTCATTTTTGACTGTCTGTTGACTTTTTTGGTCAAACGGGTCGTCTGTTGACTGTTTGAGCTGCTGACGGTGCGTCTGAGTGAATTGAAGTTTGAAAATTTGTATGATGGTACTTTGAGATGTATGGAGGTCCATGAAATCCATTTGAGGTCTCAAAAACTTGTTTCTCCTGAAAAAACAATAAACCCTAATCAGGGACTGTTTGTGTAGGAGACAGTTAAGCGTACCTGATTTTTGTGCAGTGCTGAGTCTCTGCTAATCATGTGATATTCAGAAGACTTCTAGGACAAAAATCTTGGAATTTTGAAATGCAAAAGTTTGATTTGATTGATGGTACAAAACACGGAGAATTGTACTGTCAGCAGTTTGACTGTCAACTGACTATTCAGGCATGTAACAGTTAGAGTGAAAAATCAACAGTCAAAGTTAATTTTCTTTTTGTTGTTTTTGTTTTATGTGAAAGATGAAAGTTTATTTACATGACTTGTTAAAAAACACAGACATAATAAATAATTATTATTTACTGTACGCGAGCAAAATTACCGATAATAACCCTAAAAATCATTTAATGCACAGAAACATAAATATTTGACTGGCAGAAAACACACAAAATATTATCTGAATAATTAAGCAACAATATGACAAATAGTACAACATTTAATACTGACAGTACAAACATTACATACTATAATGAACAGTACGACGAATAAACGGTACATTTAAGAAAATAAGAGATACGACAAACTTTAAGAATGACGATTAATAACCCATGCTATGACCAACAGAAAATAGATGATCGGGAGTGTAACCATCGCAGGTCCACATTTTTCAGGACTATGTAGACAGAAGAAGGACATGATCACCGTAGCAATGGTGATGACCATAAGAAAACACGTTTCCATCCGCTTCGCCATTTTGCCGGGGAGGAAGAGAGAATGGATATGAAGTAGAAATTTGAGAAATGATTTAAAATTTGATGTGAGATTTTATGAAAAAAATGAGAGGTATTTATAGAATGAAAATTTGGGTGGAAGTAAGATTTGAAAGAAAGTGTATGATAGTGTTGGGAAAAAGAGAGATGTGTAGAATAAAGTTAAGATTTGATTTTTGAAAAAGAGATTTGAAAAGAGATTTTGAAAATAATGGAATATAGTACAAAAGTTAGTGGGAAACAAAAAATTAGTAATAATTTACTTGTTTACCAGTACAGTCTGAATCCCGGACTCTGCGCCTGCAAAAGATTTAATTCTGTACCAATTGCGTTAGTACTATTTATCTGTAAACAAATATCAAATAAATAGCGTGTGTGAAGCAATAAACAGTACTTGGCGTTTGCGTAAGAATAAATTCAACAGCAAGCCAAAATACTGTATAAGAAAAAATTCTAAAAATCAAGTATTCATAAATCAGGATGTGAAAATCCAAGATTATATGAAACTCTTAATTTTTAGATTGAAGTTTTCTTGAAAAAAGATGCGGGCAAATTTTGGGGTATAACAGTTGCCCCTATTCAATCTTCTTAAACCTGAAGAGATTGTCTGAAATCTGAAGGTGGAAGATGATTGAATATTTTAGATGCCCTGAAAATTTGCACTTACCTCCATCGAGAGTGATGTTGGAATTTGTCTTTGAATGTTGTCTGAGAAATGTGGTTGGAAGATTGAAACATTACCTGGGATGGGCTTTCAGATGCCCCCTGGCAAATGTGTTTGATGGTTTGTTCATCAGAATGAATCCATTGATTATATCTTGATGAAGGATTTGAAAGTCTTTGTGTTGACTGTTTCGGAACCGTCCAAGGTTACCGCTTTAAGTCTAGGAGGATGATTGTTATGGAACTGTCCAAAGTTTTTCCGCTTTAGATTTTGAAAGTTGATCGTTCTGGAACCGTCTGAGGTATCAGCTTTAGATCTTCGATGGTAGATCGTTCTTGAACCGTCTGAGGTATCAGCTTTAGATCTTCGATGGTAGATCGTTCTGGAACCGTCTGAGGTATCAGCTTTAGATCTTCGATGGTAGATCGTTCTGGAACCGTCTGAGGTATCAGCTTTAGATCTTCGATGGTAGACCGTTCTGGAACTGTCTGAGGTATCAGCTTTAGATCTTCGATGGTAGATCGTTCTAGAACCGTCTGAGGTATCAGCTTTAGATCTTCGATGGTAGATCGTTCTGGAACCGTCTGAGGTATGAGCTTTAGATCTTTGTTGCTTGTTTTTGAGTTGATAAGGGATTTGAAAAGGAGAGATCTCTTCAGAATGAATCCTTGGCTTGATTATATCTGAGAGGACTGCTTATTTGAATAGAGTTCAAGGGGAACACTGTATGTGATTGAGAACATCTTTGTTGAAGACATCCGTCTGCCTGAAAAATCAAGTTAGTGATATGCAATGGCATGATGTATGTAATGCATGAGATTCTCTAACTAAAGGAGAAATATGCATGTTATGTATGCGTTTGTCATGAAATATTATATGCTGTGTATGAATATGCGTATGACGTATGATGTATGATGTATGATGTATGATGTATGATATATGATGTATGATTGGGAAAATAAATCCCAGCTAGTCAGTCATCTGGAGATGAAGGTATTGTGATTGTTGATGATCTTTTGAGTGGGAATGAGGAAGATGCATAATCCTCCGATGCACGATTTGACCAAGTCCTGGTGTGGAGACCACACCTTCTGGAGATAGTAATCTAGAACAGCCCTGCTGGGGGATAAGATTTCTCGAATCACTTCGTTTGGAGAGAAAAATCTTATCGAGGAATTTGCTGAGAAATGCATCTCTGATGGAGATTTTCTTCTGATGTTGATTTCGGGATGATGTCCCAATGATTGAGACATTACCTGAATGCTGTTCCTGTTTTTTTTTGGTAAACATCAATCATATTCAAATGCACATGTTCATTCAAAATTATCATTGGGACGTTTACGTATTCAAAACAGAAAAAGTGAAAACGTTGATTTTGAGCCTAAGCTGCATTGATTTTTGAAAAAGAGTCATGATAGGCTGATTAGTTCAAGGAAACAAAAATCCTAGTAGTAGGAAATTGTCATAAAGCTTTGGAAAATATTTATAAAGATAAATAGCTATGTGAAAACAATCCAGTCAAGTTTCAATTCTGCTATTGCCAATCTGTCTTCGAACATCTCATCCCTCGCTTGTTGGAAGAAAGTGATTGGACTGATCGGCGTCTTCGATATGTTGAATCTTGATGGTGAGTAGGCAGCTGAACTGAACATAGTTGTACGCTTTATTCCTTAACTTTTGCCTAGGCTGCCTTTTCAGGTTTTCAGCCTACCGGGATAGTATTATTTAGTCTCTAATTTTTGCCTGGACCGCCCTTTCGGGTTTTCAATCCACCGAGACGCTCATTTTTTGCCTAAGTTGCCCTTTCAGGTTTTCAACTTAGCGAGCTTTTCTTTTCAACCGGAGTATTTTTTTACTATGTCCGCATTCACAGGGTGTGGGAAATCCTCGCCATCCATGGTGGTAAGCAACATGGCACCGCCGGAGAATATTTTCTTGATTACAAATGGTCCCTCATAAGTGGGAGTCCACTTGCCTCTGGGATCACCTTGTGGTAAGATGATGCGTTTGACAACCAAGCCACCAGTTTGGTATGCTTGACTTTTGACTTTTTTGTTGAAGGCTTTGATCATGCGC